>NC_079217.1:27011052-27311052 GCF_029633865.1 Lampris incognitus | reverse complement strand
GCCCGGTCACCCGTGTCATCTTCCACCCTGTCTTCAGTGTCATGGTTTCAGCTTCTGAGGATGCCACAATAAAGGTCAGTTCAGTTAGATAGAGGAAATGGTTTGAAAATGTATTTGCTGCAGAGAAAAAATTCAAGTACTGCCTGTTGTTATGAAAATATTATCCACAACCTTTTTGTACTCAACAAACCATGTTTTAGAACATCTTCTAATCAGCCCTCGTCTGTACCATGGACAGTGTTTGCATATGAACATGATAAGGCATTGCTTTCATATGGTTCAACTTGTATTTGCGATCACAAGTATGTTAAATATATGCAATACAAGATAGCAAAGTGTACATCCCAACTTAAGTAAGATGAACTCAGGGCTGCCACAAGAAATGCAAGTTTTGCATGTGAATATACTATTGAAAAGGGATGGGGGGATGGGTGGAGCAGCGATTTTAAAAGTGTGGGGGGGTCTAGGGGCATGGGACCTGAGCATCGCAATCCCCTGCCTCTGGCCCCCCTTCCAGTCTCCAAAAAAATGCCAAATCAAAACGAATGCCATGCATTTGTACGTTTTCTTCACCACCATATGCAAATAATATTGCATTCAAAATGTGCGTTGTAGCACCACGCCCCTTCTCCCAAACATACTTCACCAGCATTCACGTACCATAGTATTAAGCATTATTAGCCTCCTGTTTCCTTCCAAAGCAAAGACCTAGCAAGCCCATCTCACTATATCTCCACTTACATGACTACTTGACTTGAAAAAGGAGCCAATCTTCATCCACCTTTTCCTTTTGTGCATTTCCTCATATCTTGCATAACAAGAACAATGAGAATGTTGAACAATGACAAACTCATTGGATGTCACTAGCAAACTATCATTAAATTTAGCACATGCTATCAAGCTTGATCTGCTATAGACTGCTAGCCTATTAATTAGCAACTTGCTGAGACAGACATTGTAAACCAAGGGTACAAGAGATGTCTCCAAAAGAGGGGGGGGGGGGGCATTCAGACTTGAACTCGCTATCTAGCGAAATAAGTTCAGCTACCATTGGCTTGCATTAAGTTTGTTTGCCACCTGGCTTGCATTTGGAATGATTGAGGTAGCTGGCTAGTTAGTCGTTTTATGTTTAAGTGAGTAATGTTAGCTGACACGTCACATAACAAGACAAAGTTACAAAAGAAAACTACATCACTAACTAGTTTAATAACCGTTTCGCACCTCTCAATTCCCTAATCTGTTATCACAGCCCAGCAGCGAGTGGCGTAAGCACCGTTTCTGAATGCACACACATAACTTCACCATTCTTCAACTCTTTACGCTTCCCTGGCCTGGCGGGTTGGTCAAATGGCTGTGATTGGCTGGATTGCTGTTCAGTCAATCTAACTTGTCTAATAGGTGTTCATGTATGGGGAACTCAGTTTCATTTCATAAGTGACTGCCCCAGGAAAAAATGTGTGTGCGTGTGGGTGGGGGGGTGGAATCATGTTTCTGTGGAAGTCCAGGTATCACAAAACCCGTAACACTTGGGATCTGCAATGCGCATGAGGATGGGCATTTCATTTATTATTGATACTGTTTAAATGACGATTATGTATCCAGTTAACAAACTAGTCCCAAAAAATAAAGCGACCAAACTGATGTACTTTAGATGGGTTTTGGTGTATGTGCTCCACTCAGTTGCTCATCCTGCATTCGGATGTTCTGGTTTTCTGCTGCTGTTTTTTATAAAATCATCACTAAAGTTTGACATAATAATACAATCAGTATTATTATGTCAAATGCATAATCAATTAATAGGTGAGGGTTGGAACGAAGATTGACTGGTAAATTGACTGGTAAATTAATCCTGAAAATAAAAAACTCAATTTACTACTTGGCATCTTTCTGTCTCTAATTGATCTGGGTATATTAAATAGAATTTCCTATGTATTTACTCATACAACACAGGCTTTCGTCACATGATTATATGATATTACGCTGTCGCATCTTTTTACTTCGGGTAGCTCTCTTTTTTTTACCATACATGTGTTTGCATCCCTGTTCAGCTGAGATAGTTCTTATTTGGATAACCTACTGTGTATTTAGGGTTAATTACAGACAGAAAAAAAGACTGTTTCTTGTCATGCTTCCCCGGCACTGTGCTGTTTGAGATCCCATAAGGAATTCTGGCTCACAACTGACTTGTCACATTCTGTTTCAGCCTCCTGCTCATGGATTTTCTTAATTCATATCTTACACAAGTATAAGAATCTTAAGGTCAGATTTCTTGAAATTAGAATGCTTAAAAAGATGTTTAGTATTTTATCATAATTGACAGTTGTATAAGTCACAACTTTCATTGTAACTCATATATTAATTTCGAAATTTATTTTCCTTTTACTGACTGGTATATTTAATACTGTTTAGAACTTTCAAAATATTTAAACAACTAGTTAGTTAACCCCTTTGATCCCTAATATTGAGTTTATAGTTACACATTTTTCAGTTTTTCAGTATGTTGTTGGGGTTGGCAGTAGTCTAGAGATTAAAGGGGGTTTGTAACTACAGGATCGCTGGTTTGTGACTACAGGGTCGCTGGTTTGAGTTCTCATTCTGGGATAGTGTGGTTAGTGGGAAAATGATAATTGGTCTCCGATCCATTTTAAGTACCCTTGAGCAAAAAATTGTGAAGAGAATTTGTAAGCTAAGTCTGCATTCACTGGACAAACAAAAGTTAAAAATGTGTTTTTTAATTAGACATGCAAAGACAATTGTCAGTGGCAGAGGTTAAAACAATATTTTTTGGAGGGTTTCTCCCAAGATGTTATGCCACTAAATGTTACATCAGTTATTTTATTTAGAACCAAAACATGGACAACTATGAGCTAGTGTGTAGCCCTGGTCACATGAGGGTGTAGTTCTGACCCCTGTTTAGAGCTCTTGAAAGTTCACTTGACCTACCCCTTTTGTTTTATGACCGGTAAAAAGGGGCCTTTTCCCTGTGTCTTAGTCTTCTGACTTTAAGCACAACATCCCATGAAGCAAACAGAAAAGGAACAACTTAGAAGGTTTTTTTTTTTTAGAAAGAATTTCTTTGTCAATAAGCCTCTGTTCTTACTATTCATTTAGCCTGAGTTCTAGCCTGGCAGCAGAACTACCAAACACATCTTATGCTTCCTGGTCCCCATGTTTGTTGCTGCTCTGTCTTATTTTATTTTATTTTATATATATTTTTTGTTCATTCTCATTACCCCCTTTTGCTTTAGTTTTGCTCCACTGCAATAACATTTCTTGTATGACGCATGCTGGTCTAAAGCAGTATTTCCTCTGTCTTTTCCCGTGATCAAGATAATATCCTTGGATTCTATATTCAAAGCCCATCATGTAGTCTATATTTCTTGTGGTATTTCTGCAGAACCACTGATTTTTTTCCCCCACTCCAGCATGCCAAAACTCAGCACAGTCATTTATATTCTGTATTTTATGACACAGTCAGAAACATGTGTAACTCCATTATTTGGCAACACCCTGGCTGCCCCTCCCTATTGTGCCTTCCCTCTTCCTTGACTTCTCTCAGAGAGACACCAGGTCTAGCCTCCTGCTTCCTTCATCTTCTGCTCAAACACCGGCTGCCTCTCCATGACCACCGACTGTCAGACCCATCCATCCATCAGAAGGAGTCAGGCTTAGGTCCAGGCCCAGATCTACAGATCTGCCCAGCTCTCTTACCCCCTTTATGCCTGTTCTCCCCTTCTCTCTCTGTGGCCTTGCCTGGTCTCCCTCTGTGTCCTACTTTTCTCCCCGCAAACAGTGGTGTTAAATCTTTAACTCTGGGAGCTGAATTTAAGCAGTCAGCCCACTCCTGCACTCACTCTGTCACCATCTCACCAGATTTTCTCCACCTCAGACATTCAATTGAGGATGTCTGTGTTATAGTTCTAGAAACACCTCCCTTTATTTCTGTTCTCATTAGTATGCCGGGTGAAATTGTCATGGTGTTCTTCCTTTGGTCAAACTACCCACCCCCATCATTCACTACCCAGCCTGTGTTTTCCCCCTCTTAGTCTTGCCATTCTATTAACCCCATCCTTGCCCTCTTCTCTTATTCTCTTTTTCTTTCTGCAAACATGACAGACCTATGAATGGTTGAATGTAATGATGAGGACAGCTTTCAGCCTTGGTCTGCCCTTTCTTTGCTCAATGTAGGTGCAACAGTAATTCTAATCAAAAGCCAGGTTTATTCAAACTAGGTTATGGAGCTTGGAAGTCAGTTATATGAGTTACCTCAAGCATGGCATAGAGATGTTATTTCTTTCCATTAACACCATGCTTTTCAGTGACAAAGATCTTAGGCATTTTTCCCAGGAAAAATGTAATCTTTAATAATGAAATGAGACAAATTTCATCTTCACTTGCTAATGCGTGAAAAATTGCCAACCATGTTGTGTTGTGGTAGTGAGCTGGTATTAACTGACTGCATAAGTTTGTCATAGTGTTACTGAAGAGACCATGTGATTCCAAGCATATAGTAGCACCATTCCTCTCTAGGTTAAAACACCCTTGTATTGCTTATCATGTAGCAGTCTGCACTTTGTGAAGCACTCCCCAAACCCCAAGTATATCCTGTACAGGCTTCCCATCCTAAGGTCTTCAATGGTCATATCATCTGTATTAGCTCGTGGTGCAGGAGTGTGGTTCCCTGTCCAAACAAACTTCTTAGTGTATATGTAGCCAATTTGCTCTGAAAATACATTTTAAGATGGTTTGTGCTCATTGTCTTTTGAAAACAGAAAATAACGCTGAATGAGCACAAAGCAGCCCTTAGTAGTGTGTTTAGACCGTGCTGCCAGTGTTGGATAGTGCTTGGTAACCCACTACTAAAGCACCAGGGCTGGAGTTGGTGAAGCTCAGTAAAATGGGTTCAAGGGGAGTAAGGCAGACTTGGCAGCAGGGAAATTCCAAATCAGGCAGAAGGATTTTGGAAGTGGGGCAGGGGTCTCCTGTCACCGTCTGCCCAAAATCGCCCCGCCCCAAGGGAAGTACTGGGAAGGGCTTATCCCTACGTGGCAACCCCTTCTGTCTCCTTGAAAACCAGCAGAATAACCGAGCCCTCCCAGTTGAAAGAATCAGCCACACTACTGATGTTTACCAGTTTAATCCCACTGTCAACACCATACCCTTTGCAATAGACTGTCTCTTGGTTTGTATCGGTCTCCACATTTGTATAACTGGTATCAACAAAAGTAACATGCTACAGAAGCTTTCTTTTGATATAAAGGAGCTTGGAACTCACTGTATATGTATGGAACAGCAGCACACAGATATATATTCAGAGCTATGTGCTATTAATATTGAAGACAACCCTCAATGTAGAGGTTTAGATTGTACTCTGTCTGCTTTTTAACCAAGTAGTGTTGGTTACCAACAATTAATTCATTGCTAGCCCAAGTGTACCATTTTTGTGACAATTGTAATTTTGGTGGAAAAAAACATTTTCTTTCATCCTGGGATGCTGGAATTTTCTGCAGTGATGGTTTATTTTGGGGGCATTTCTGTGGCCTGAGGGGAATTAATTTGAGAGAGACAGCTGATGTGTGTGTGTGTGTGTGTGTGTGTGTGTGTGTGTGTGAGAGAGAGAGAGAGAGAGAGAGAGAGAGAGAGAGAGAGAGAGAGAGAGAGAGAGAGAGGAGAGAGAGAGAGAGAGAGAGAGAGAGAGAGAGAGAGAGAGAGAGAGAGAGAGAGAGAGAGAGAGAGAGAGTGAATGACACTGGTCAGGTATATATCAGCATTTGGTACTGACTAACATTTACTTTTCTATTTGCATATAACTTTCATATCTTCTCTTTTGCCAGGTGTGGGATTATGAGACGGGAGATTTTGAGCGCACACTGAAGGGCCACACAGACTCTGTGCAGGACATCTCCTTTGACCTGACCGGGAAACTGCTAGCATCCTGTTCTGCAGACATGACTATCAAACTGTGGGACTTCCAAGGCTTTGAGTGTATTAGGACCATGCATGGTGAGAAGAATAAAGATTTGGTATTTTGGTTCATGAAGACACAGCTCTCCAACTGCAACAGGATGATAAATCAGTTGGTGCCAGACAGATGTGGCTAGTTGAAAATAGTGATTCGTCATTAGACGTTAAGGCTGGAGATATACTTGATTTACTTTAACAACGCATTCGTGTGCACATGATGGCTGCTTCACGTATCCTGAGTCCGTTTCGAGCATTGGTTGTACATGTCCTCAGAAATTAATGCTACACATCCGCAAGATGCAGTATGCACATGAACGGTAGGGGCAGTGTAGAGGCAGTATGGGGACAGTGGCACGTCAGTGGTGACAACAATGGTGGAAAGTTTTCAAGACAATAGACCCACAATTGCCTGCATCTGTATGATGTGTCATTGCCGCTGCACTCTGACAAATATGCTTGTCAGAATACCTGGTGTGAGGTCAGTACAATTTTAGAAGTTGATATGGAAACCTGCAAAAATAAATGGAAACAAGTCTATTTTTGCATGTTTCTCTTATGGATCTAAATACTATCTTTTTTTCTTCTTTTTTTTGTCGGTGAAGTAGATTCATTTCCTGAGAAACTCATGTTGTATTTGCAAAATGTATTGTTTGAAAAAATGTTTGTCAATAAAGTAAATAAATAAATAAATCCGAGACCGTTAGGTCCATACACGGCTAAAAATATAGGGTCAGTACAGTGCTGATGCCGTCCCCCCCAATTGTACTTGGCCAAGTACCCTATTTTTCAAGCTGTCCTGGTCACTGCTTCACCCCCTCTGCTGATCCGGGGAGGGCTGCAGACTTCCATATGCCTCCTCTGATACATGATTGATTGATGTGGAGTCGCCAGCCGCTTCTTTTCACCTAACAGTGAGGCGTTTTGCCAGGGAGACGTAATGCGTGGGAGGATCACACTATTCCCCCCAGTTCCCCTAACAGGCGCCCCAACCGACCAGAGGAGGCGCTAGTGCAGTGACCAGGAAACATACCCACATCCGGCTTCCCACCTGCAGACATGGCCAATTGTGTCTGTAGGGACGCCCGACCAAGCGAGAGGTAACACGGGGATTCGAACCGGTGATCCCCATGTTGGTAGGCAACGGAACAGACCGCCATACCACCCGGACGCCCCAGTGCTGTGTTTTGTCTATTTATATCCTTAGTTCTTTGGTGTGTCCTCGTTCACGATGCAGCTGGTTGTCTATGTGAATGCGTGGTTAAAAATTAAGTATATCACTAGCCTAAGGTGGATTTTCCACAATGTGTCTTAGATAGTTGCTGATATGAAAACAACTGTTTGGCTCAGGTGGCATATATGCCTGGCGATGTGTACATATGTACATGCTCGTGGTGTCTTCATTTTGGTTGGTACATGAATGAGTTGGTTGGATCTTTGTTGGAATGTAACCATGATCCACTGAGATTTGAAGGGAGCTTTCAAAATGAGAGAACTGTATTAAGTTGTGGATGGTGTAGTCAAAGCACAGATTTTAAATTGTACATGTATGTGATGGTTGAGCTTAGCTTATGTGCTAAAAACACTGTTCATTATCGGATGTGCTACTGCACAAACCTGGCGAAGCTGTAAAATCTGCTTTAATTCATAGTAATCCAAGCTTCATAGATTTCATAGCTGATTCTGCCAAACAGGCTCCAGCGTTAACTATCTCATTTCTCTTAACACCCTCTCCCAATATTCTCCTACTGGCACTTGGATTCATCTCGCTTTGGAGTTTATTAATTTACAGCATCTAGTATTAAACTGTTGGAGGCCAATTTTGAGAAGCTTATCTCTATCTTTCTTATCTGAGAATGTGGAGGTGCCATCCCTCATGTCATCATTGAAACAGTCCTCAGGCAGTACCCCCCTCCATCCTAATTGCCCAGCAAATTACAGTGGTGCAGTCTACATTTGCCTTTAGGTGATTCATACCTCTAAAGCTTTATACCTTGAAAGCTTTATTCAACAGCTGCACAACTGAATTGAACATTAGTAATTACATGTAGCCTGCTGCTTATAACATTATTTTATCCCCCTCAAAAACCAAGGGCATCATTTACACAATACAAAATAACTTCAAATACAGTAGTATAACATTTTAACCTAAAATTAGAAGTAAACCAAAAAAGTACATTTGCTGCTGTCATGGCATAGGCTACATACATCAAGCTAGTGTTTAGGCATAGTTAAATTTTTATGCACAAACAAGAGCTGGTCAACATGCTCTGGGGTAAGATTGCTCCTCTGGGCAGTAATTATATCCCCTGCAGCTGAGAACACATGTTCAGCAGCAACACTTGTCCTTGGCGCATATAAGTGCTGCTTGGCCAATTTAACAAGGAAGGGGTACTCAAGAGCGATGTTCTTTCTGCCAGTCCAAAGGGTTTTCAGACAATGGCAAAGAAGCAGCCTCCTTTTTTCTTTTTTCTTTTTAACTCATCCTCTTCTTTGCCAATGGGGAACTTTATTGGTGCCTTTCTGACATCCCCCAAAGTGTTACCAAATAAATCAGCCAGGGCACAGCTTCTCTTAGGATGTGGGGGACCCTCTGGCACCTTTTCCTCTTCAGCAGGCTCCTATTCCTTGACTAAACTAAAGCATAAATAATTTCATGTGTTTGTAATTTATTTGCAATTGACCTTACTTGGGAACGCTGCTGAGCTGTTGCTGCATCTTCAGTTATCACTCTTTTGAATGTTTCTTGCCTTTCATCCTCTGACAGGAACAGCAGTGCTTTGAATTGTGGATCAATTGTTGATGCGATGTTAGGTGTGGTCATCTCCTGCTCCCCTGCATACCTTTGCTTTAGGTCTTGGTGAATGGTCTCTGATGGCTTTCACAAACAGAGCATCACCAAGGCTTTCCTGGGTGGCTTGCAAAAGCTGTGCATGTAGAGGGGCTATAACAGAGAGTATAGGGTTACTCTGGTCTGACATAAGACATGTTACCACCTTGACTGGCTTCAGAGTTTGAACGAACGCTTCAGAATAGGAAATGTCTGACTTGGTGAAGGTGTTTATTTCCTTCTTGCTTTTTCTTACGTCTAGGCAAAGCAGTACAGCGATAACTGCTGGCTGTTGCCCCAGAAAATGTCCGACCATATCGTAAGAGCTATTCCATCTTGTGGATATGTCCTTAGTCAGTTTGCGCTCCGGAAGGTCCAGTAACTTTTGCTTTTTCTTCAAAGCATGGAGGCCTATGGCACTTCTGTGGAAGCATCCAGTTACCCATCACACTCATCCTAGTAGTCGTGCCATGGCTGGCACCTTCAGTGCGTGTTGCAAGGCCACTTTTAATGTGTAAGCATAGCACTTAACATGGAGACAACTGGGCAGCAACAGCCATATTAGCCACATTGTCTGTGACTGCCAGCTCTTTGTTGGTAATTTCCCATTCCTCTACAGTATTATTAAGTAGCTCTGCCATGTTTGCAGATGTGACTGTTGTACACGACTCTAGTCTGTAATGTAGTGCGCCGTTTTTGTCACATAGGACTCAGTGGCCCTTGATGTCCACACTTCACATTTCAGAGCAACTTTTTCAGCTTTACTCAGTGATTCCTTAACTTGTGACTTCACCTTGTTGTAGATGTTGGGTAGGGCTGTGTTGGGGAAAAAAAGCGTCTTGGTGGTATGACATATGTTAGCTCTAAAGTGTAAATCATATTACAAAAACCTGTATTTTCCATGACACTGTATGGCCTCAGATCTTTGCATATAAAATGAGCAGTTGACGTTGTGATGCGTTTTGCTTTATCTGAGCTGCTAGGAATCTTGTTCAAACTTGTGTCCAGTGTTCGTTGTTGGCTGCTAGCAACAGGTTAAGCTTTCTCCGCCGCCTTGTCTATCTCAGGATGGTGTCAAGCAATATGGGCCTGTATGTTAGTCATATTACCCCAATACTTAAATTAAGCGTGACACAGTTTGCATACAGCATAGCTCATGCCCAACTCCCCTTTACCACTTAAATTATGAAAGCCAAAGAACTTACATACATTCAATTTAAACAGAGGATAAGCAGCACGTATCTCTGGTATGCCTTCCACCATCATCGTTATTTCTAAACAAAGTTAGCAAATAATTCACTCCTACCACACGGGATGCTGTGCTGCCTGCCAATGTGTGAACCTGTAGGATTATAGAGGAACGGAAACGTTTCACCACCTCGAATTCAAACGTATTTATATTAAAAATCCATTAAAAAAATATTTTGGAGTCAGTGTGGCGATACATGAATCACTGCACAAAAGAATCGCAATACATAACTGAATTGATTTTTTTCCCTCCCCCCATCTCTATTAGGTTAAACCTTGTAAAGTATAAGCGCTTTGCAATATCTGCTCTGCAAAACGCTCCAATAATTTCACAAAATTGCTTGCCTGTAGAGCAGATATGAATGAATATGAATGAAGATATAAACGAGCCCATCCAGCCCCCAGACAAGTAACACTGACATACTTAAATCCATGTTTCATGTTGGAGTTGTAAATCCAGACATGCATGTAAATCTTGCATTTTCAGCATGCAAGCAAGATAATTTTTCTGGTTGCTTATCCTTTTTTAATGGAGGTGTAATTTACACCATGTTGGTGAGAGCTGGCACACTTTTCTCAGACAGGGTGTGTTTACATTGTCTAGAAAAACACTCCCGAATGCACCGATCACTCACTTTAACTCCTGAAAAATTGAATCCACTGTTTTATTCTAACCCCCACCCCCTTCCTCCCCTTCTTTACTCTTCTCCCTGCTTTCACTCATTCCCGTGCTTGTGACTCATCCCCCTCTGTTTTTTCCCCTACTCCTCTTTTCTCCCCGTGTTTCTCATCCCTTCTGTTCCCCCAGCCCCCATCCCCCTGCTGCCCAGTTGTCGCCCCCAACTTACCGGGCCGTCTGTTTTGGTGGAGGAGATTAGTGCCGATTTGGACAGCAGTTTAATTATCCTCTTCACCACTAGATAGCAAGTTCCGTGTAGCTGGCTGGTGCCCATTGGCAGACCCCACCCAAACACCTACACACACACACACACACACACACACACACACACACACACACACACACACACACACACCCCTTTAGAACATACTTGCTGTTTTTCCTCATATGTTTAACAGCTTAAATACGTCCTTGTGGTCTGGTTAATTAACCGTCTTCAGCACCTTGTAACCCTGAGCAAATTGGCTATCTTACTCATCATTTAATTGGTTAATTAAGCTCAGACCCCAATTTGATTTGGTGACTCAAGACACAAACAGAATTGGTTAGTAAATTTTTAGGGGGATTCCTTTGTCCAGTTTGGAGTAAAAGAAGCTGTTTTGCTTGTGTAATGTTGTAATAATTGACACTTTATACTCTCCTAAATTGCTGTTTGTTAAGTTGCTGGTTGACAACCAAATCTTGTTGTTAAATGTGTTATATTTTACTCTAATTTAATTCTAATGGAGTGAGGTTGGGGGTGTTAGATATTTACTTTGTTGTAATCACTAGCATTCTGCAATCCATGCTAATCTGTAAATCGTAAAATGCTTCTGTAAAGCCAAAATATTGCAGACAGCATCTGCAAGCTATAAATGAGTTGTGGCCAAAATTTCAATGGCTTTTGTCTCTTTTTATTTTCCAGGTCATGACCACAATGTTTCCTCTGTAGCCATCATGCCCAACGGAGATCATATAGTGTCTGCCTCAAGGGACAAAACCATAAAGATGTGGGAAGTGGCAACTGGGTATGTACCATCTATTCAAATGTTGTCCAGACAATCATGTTTGTTTACTTGTTTCTTCAGTATGGTGTAATTGGATCAATTATAACATAGTGCTAATACTTCCTCACCTTTCTTCATCCCATCAGCTATTGTGTGAAGACCTTTACAGGTCACAGGGAGTGGGTCCGCATGGTGCGACCCAACCAGGATGGCACGCTGATCGCCAGCTGTTCCAATGACCAGACAGTGCGTGTATGGGTGGTGGCCTCCAAAGAGTGCAAGGCTGAGCTGCGGGAACATGAGCATGTAGTCGAGTGCATCTCATGGGCTCCTGAGAGTGCCAACCCCACCATTTTGGATGCCACAGGCACTGAGGTAAAAGACTGTTTTCACTCCCCCCTAGACCAGACTCTTAACATCTTCCACTCAAGTAGGAGCCCTCTTTGGTGCTACCTTAACAATGTAGTTAAAGGCTAAAAAAAAAAAAATCCCAGTTTTAAACATAATCTCATTATATATGTTGTAGGGATAACACACCTTTAGCAGCCATAATATTGACCAGTGAGTTTCTGAAACACCACCAAAATGGTTTCCACTGATGATGTGACTGGTTGACAATCCATGCATGTGAAAATTTATTTCCTGATTTGCTGATAGGTTGTGGTGTATGTTAAGATGCAAATAACATTATCTTGTACAGCTTTATGTAGCATTGTTATTCAAATTTTCTGATACAATGCAGCCTATTGGAAGACCGGGAAGTAAAATGTCTGTGAATGTTCGCATTCATCCAGGTCATGGTTATCCAAAGGAGTTGAATCAAGTGCAACTGGACTTGGTATATATCCGTGAAGATGTTTCGCCTCTCATCCAAGAGGCTTCCTCAGTTCGTGCCTTTCTGACTAAACGAAGCTAGTCTGACTGGCTGGTGATGAGACTCAGAATTTATCCTCTTGGAGTCGTTGTCAGAGCTATAGATGTCCATGGCTCTTTGTGTTCCGATGTTTACCAGCGCCCGTCGCTAACAGAGCCATAGATATGAGTGGCTCTTTTGTGTACTGATGTTTGGCTGCGCCCGTCATTATCGGAGCTATTGATTTGCGTGGCTCTCCTGTGCTCCGATGTCCAGCCGCGCCCGTCGCCATCGGAGCTATTGATTTGCATTTGTTCAGCAGCGACGGTTGTTGGGGGTGTTAGTTTCGACTTCATTATTCAGTGGTCATGAGAGTTGTTGGAGCCGTTAGTGACCGACTGTTGTTCTTGGAGGCTAGGCTTCTTGAGTCTCCTGGGTAGAGATGAAAGGACGGCATTGTACGTGGGAGATAGGTGGTGTCTGAGTCTCATCACCAGCCAGTCAGACTAACTTCGTCTAGTCAGAAAGGCACGAACTGAGGAAGCCTCTTGGATGAGAGGCGAAACGTCTTCACAGATATATACCAAGTCCAGTTGCACTTGATTCAACTCCTTTGGATAACCGGGAAGTAAGCTTTCACATTCACGGATTGTTTCGATGGTGTTTCAGAGAGACACAGAAGACCGCTCAGTATTTTGGCTGCTAATGGATTTTTATCCCTACAACATATAGAGAGACACCGTTGAACATTGTGATTGTTTCCCTTTATGAGTAGGGCAAGAACAGCCAGGAACAAGGGGAAGGCAGTTTGGCCAGTCACCCTACCCCATACCTTGACCGTTAGTTATGAATGTCTTTTTGTTACTCTATTTCAAATCACTCATATGCTTGATATACTTAAAGATATTCCCATGCAAAGCTTGATTCCCATAGTTTTAAATTGGATGAGATTGGCTGTGAATATCCTATGTGACTAAGTAGTGGTGATATGTTCATGTGCTTTTCATTTAGTGAAAACAGGACCAACATGCAAGTCCTCAGTAATTTATTGGACAGATCACCATGATATTTATTTGCCCATTTGTTCACCATTTGACAAACATTGTTAACCTACATTACTGGATGATAAAGAACCTGGTCGTTTACTGAATGACTAGTCATTGTATTGGGACTTACCAGAAACATCTTCTAGAGCCAGTGAGACTTATAGTAGACTTGTAAATGCCTGTGAAATACCATGAAATGAATGTGTGTGTGTGTGTGTGTGTGTGTGTGTGTGTGTGTGTGTGTGTGTGTGTGTGTGTGTGTGTGTGTGTGTGCGCGCGCGCGTGTGAGTGAGTGTGTGCGCGCGTGTGCGCATACGTACACAAACAGCAGTGCCATGGCCTAAGGTCAGCTCAGCTCAGTCTCCCTTCACTCCCCACACCTTGTGATCGAGCATGTCCAATTCTAGTCTCTTCTGTATAACACTGGTCCTTACAGCAGGAGCCACACCTCACCCCCAGCACAATTAAAGACAATGTTCCGCTTGCACAGAAGCCTTCTTTGTTTTGCATTTTTAAACCCCATTTCTGTGCATATTTTGACCAAATCTGGTATAAGATTGCCAAGTCAAGGAATTGGTGAAATTGTCAACGTGAGACTCATTTCAAGCCAGAGAGAATTGACAACAAAGATAACTGCATGCTGTAGTCACATACATTAGACTACTAGTCAGGTTTATTTGTTTAGCCCAAAATCACAAGGCAATCCCAAAGGGCTTTACAAATAGTAAATGATCTTCAGTTTATGGCCAGCTGGATTAAAAGTGGTGTGTGCACAGCCCTGGCTTCTTTTGGGTGCGGAAATTATGATAATTTGCTCTTCATTTAGCTGAGCAAGTTCAGGCAGACTGATTTCTGGATTTCTGCTGACAACAATTATATGGTCACAGTTTGCAACCAAATGCAACTCATTTAGAAATACTACTCTTCAGTGCTTGCAGGTGTCTTCCACTGTTGTCTGAACCTGTTCTTCCCTGATGCAGACGCAATTATTAGGCGTGTAATGACTTAAGTTACCGGTGTGTTTATACACAAAACCACACTGTGGATAGGAGGATACTTTGCTCATTCCCCAAGAAAAAATTAGTTATTTTCTAGACAAAAGCACTTTTTAAATCTCAATGCCCATGAGGAAGAAGCATTTTATGTGCTTTTAGTTTGTCCATGCATCACAGTCATTCAGAGTACACAGCATAAAATCAAAACATATTTTGAATAGAAGCATGAAATTGATTAAAAAAACAAACAACATATATATGATTTTTGAATGCGTAAACATTTGCCCCGTTGGGCTGTGTTGAAGCCCATTTAGAAGATTCAGCAAAGTAGTAAGCTTCTCAAAATGAAGCAATCGATGCAGTTTTTGTCTGTACGATTCTAAATGATCTCCAACAATGTATCAGTGAGGTCTGGATTCAAAAACATGAACCAATCCTTTGAGTGCTTACAAATGAATACTTATGATTTATTTTATGGATCTGAAGCCTGTCTATTTAAATCAATAGATATATTTTTATTGATCCCTGTAGGGAAATTTTGTTATTGCCCCCTCCAGGGAAGTCAGAGTACAAGGTCAGCCACAGACCAGCACCCCTTTTAGAGTTGATTTGAATTCAGAGTATTGATCAAGGATACTTAAACAGAGAGGATTATTGATAAACCCAGGTTGTCAGAACAAGCCTGTATAGTTTTTCAGTAGCATGTTTACAAATCAGTTGTCTGGTGCCATTTATTAGCAAACCCTCCATTCAAAGCAACATACAGTTGCACATCTAAAATGTAGCCCTTCTCCTGATGTGGAAAGTAGTATTCTGTTTGTTGTCTAATTTGCTTCTGGTAATGTGTGGTATATCAAAGGAAAATGCATCAAACTACATGGGCAGACACAGTTGAACTGGTCTTGTGTCATTACCAATTTTAAGTTGAGTTAACTGTATGTTATAATTAACTGTTTCACCAGACCAAGAAAAGTGGCAAGCCTGGCCCCTTCCTGCTGTCTGGATCTCGAGACAAAACCATCAAGATGTGGGATGTCAGTATTGGCATGTGCCTTATGACTCTGGTGAGTCACTAAAAAGACATTACATTCATCTCAACTGGTCAACTGCATTTGTTTAACCTAGTGCTAGTAATCTAACAACCAAGATTTTAAGCAATTTTAGTTTTGTAAAATAATTGAATTTTATTTTATTTATTTTTGTTTGTTTACTTTAACTATGGCTTTTATAAAACACATGTTTCTATAGGTTGGCCATGACAACTGGGTTCGCGGGGTGCTAGTCCACCCTGGAGGCAAGTTCATTGTGACTTGTGCAGATGACAAGACTCTAAGGATCTGGGACTACAAGAATAAGCGCTGCATGAAGACCCTGTGTGCCCATGAACATTTTGTTACCTCTCTGGGTAAGAAGCTCCTCAACCTAACTCTTCAGCAGTCTTGGAAAACGGCTCCAGCCTTTCCTTTGTTTTACTGCTTGGTCTCTTGAGGTGTATCAGGAAGATCGCTATTCCTTTTCCAGCCTCAGGTGGATCTTACCAGAACTTCCTCTCGGCAGAGCAGAGGTTACACAAAGCTGCTTAAAAGAGCAGTTGAATGTTTTTAGTGTGAAGGAGCCCAAGCATCTCCAATGGCAGTTTGTTCTGTGTCCTGGGGTTTGCTGGCAGCTGGGGTTTAAGAGGTAGATAAACGCTCCAGGATTTTCCCATCTCCCCCTTAATCAAAACTTGGTCTTTTTACTGGATCAGAGCTTGGAAACTCTCCTGAGAAGCCTTCCTAGCTCTACAGCCAGGTCGTCTTGGCAAGCTCTTTGAAGCCTGGTCCTCTTAAATCCAGACTCAACCAGAGAGAGGGTATCGCTTTAAGCTATTGATGCGATGATTTCAGAAGCTTTGTGGAAAAGACAAAGCACCTCTTTTGGTCTTTTGTTTTGTTGTTTGTTTTGTTTTGTTTTTTGTTTTTTTTTCCTCTTCTTCCTTTGCCTCCCCCTCATGTGTAGTAGTGTGCATCTATCTATAGTATCAAAGGCTTTGTCTCACTCTCATGAACCTCTCAGAATGAAACTATTAGGTCAGCTTGGGCATCTTGGATTTCCAAATTGATTTATAATATAAATTGATGACTAATAATCTTAATTATGAGGAACGGTTGTTTTGAATCTTTTATCTTAATGAAAATATAACCTATTTTCCTTTTTTAATGCTTTGTGCTATCTTGTTTTTTTCCCTTAGATTTCCACAAGGCTGCACCCTACGTGGTGACTGGGAGTGTAGATCAAACAGTAAAAGTGTGGGAGTGCCGCTGATTTGGACCTTGGAAGATCAGACCACCATCCCAATTATACACTTGCTATTTTGGATCCCACCAGCCTACCCCTTCCCTCCCTTCTCATTCCACCTTCTCCAAAACCCCACCCACCAATCTTTATCTCCTCTGGCTGCACTCACACAACATGGTTCTTTACCCGTTGCTCTCTGGTCCAATAACTATTGTCCTTCTATGTAAATTATTCCTGGATGTAGATCGAGCTATTAAATGTTACACAAAAAAGTATTCTTGCATGGTAATCCAAAATTGTATACTGTAAATTTACATAACGTTGTCTAGAAGTACCATAGGTTTAACACGGGGCTGGCCGTCTGTCATGCAGCCTTACTGACCGAAGGCAGATGTTTTTGACTGGGTGTAAAATGTAGGGCACTAAAAACTGATAATTTAAGAAATGACAGTGTCGTTCTTTATGTGTAAGATTTATATTTGTCTGTCTATTTTTTTATTTAGTTTTTTTTTCTCTTTTGTTATTTTTCCTCTTCTTTCACTGTTGTAGTCTGTTGGTGCCTAGCTTGGTGAACTTCTGAGAGGGGAGAGGCAAGAAAATGGAAAACTGTAATCCCTTGCGTGAGATAAGACCTTTTGTTGGGCTTTGTTAATGGAATAATCAGTAGCTTTGTAACATCACTTCTCAATGTGCATACCATTTCTCTTCATTTGGAATCACATATATATCAATGGCTGCATATATGAATGTGTCAGTCTGTTGTCTTTGGTCCTGTGGGGTTGAAAAACAACTTTGAGCTCTTATCAAGTGGTGGATCGTATAAGGGCAGGAAATCCCTGATAGGCTTTAGATAGATCATCCTATTGATAAATCCTGCTTCGTATTCAAGGAGTCTAAAAAAATGTTCTTCACTAACTTTATGAATAGCCATGCTAAACTATACTGGGGACATCAGTCTAGTGAGCTTGTATGTTTAATTTCAGTTGGGACACAAATACAAGTTTCTGCTACCGCAAGTACTGCCCCTTTATCCGTTAGGCTGTTGTCATTGAGTAAACATGGATTTCAGTAGCACCTGAGCCTTGAATGACTCCAAGGATTACGTCTCTTAATCTCTAGCACTTGATAAAGACCTTAGATGTGTTCCTGTTTGTGAGATGCTGCACTATAATGTCGCAGATCTTGCTGATATCCATTGAACTGAATCATCTCTTCCTTTCTTGTTCCTTGACTGATCAACTTCTGCTTTCTGCTTAGCTGTGTTTACTGCAAGAATTATATGAAGCCATAGGTGCTCAGGAGTCCCATGGCACCTCTGTTAACCTACAAATGCAAGGATGGGCAAGTCTTAGCCTTGTGTTACATATGCCAGTCAAAAAGGAAGTCTTGACAAGGAGTCAGAGTTGACCCCTTGGTTTTATTTCTGGTATGTGCAAATATTTGATTACTGAGGGGAAAGTGCTGTGCATAGTATAAAGATGGTTTTTGACAACATAGCAGGTTTTTGTTATATGAAGAGCGAAATTAGCTTGTTAGTATTTGAATTGACAAAATCTGTAATATCGCCCCAGAGAATGAACTCAATGAGGATTGAATAGTGAAAAAATGCTAGCTGCAGACATGCTATGTTATGTGGTCTGTGCAGATGTTGCTCTATGTAGAGGGGTTTGATAGTGATGTTTGCTGCACTGTGAAGAGCTGTTCACCGTTAAACTGGGGCTTTGGTTTTTGACAACAGAGGGTCTTGGCTCAGGAGGATGCTAAGGCCTAAGTGGTGACACGCTCTACAGGCAAACACCTCAGATCAGCTCAAGTATAAATGTCTCCTGAGTGGGTTTCTCGCTTTTATTTTTATCATAAAACAAGGAAATTTTTGAGAGAAGGAAATTTGCTTACCCGGTTTTTACTGGACACCAACCATTCCATTCTCCAGAAAAGAAAAACATCACATCTTGTTTCTAACTGAAGAAGGCAAGATGATGTGTTTATCTTTCATATTCCTGCTCATACTAGAGCTTTGGTCTTGTCAAAGACCAAAGAAATAAGCTAAAAAAAATTAATCTACTAATCAATGCATAAAGAGATCATTTTTTTCATTAGCCTTTTCATTCCAATTCCATTCTTTGTTTATAAAGAATGCCACTGCTTAACTGATCTTATTATCAAGCTTTTTTGCCAAGTTTTCTCTGTTCCTGTGTGTACTGGGTGTAGCTACTTGTGGCGCATCGTCTGGCTAGTGTAAGCCTAATGTGACCTGGTGATCCAGCACTGCTGCATGTAAACCTGAACCAGAGGCAGAGCTGTCTGGTGGGACCAACTGGTCAATACAAACATTGTCAGTGTGGGAAAAAAAATATTTTTCTGATGCAAAACGCAATGAGCAAGAGCCTAAAGAGCCTAGGCTAAACACTAGTTGGCCAGATTGGCAGGTATTTCAGGTAGAGATGCTGCCGGTTCCTGGAGGCAGGTGTCTCTACATACATTATGTACTATGCCAGTTGTGTTGTTTTTCAAGGACACCAGACAGACTCCCTACCAGGCAGATCAGCTGGCTTGATGACCGCAAACGACTCTGTTATGTGGTTGTGGAAAGACTGGTTTTGTTTGTGTATGTGATGCTATATGAAGGAGGTCAGACCTACAGATGAGCTGCCTCCTTCTACTGTAAAATGCGAAGGGATTGTGGCAGACTCGGATGTTCCAAAGGAGATCCCCGCTCCTTCAGGGAATACCACTAATGTCTCCCTTTAGTGCCCCACCCTCCTTGTACAAAGGTCTGTTTTCTACAAGTTATGTTCTGTCATCATTTCCAAATCAAAGATGTTGGGTGGAAAATTGCCACTGATTCTATTTTTCCTTTTACCAGTACTTTGTAGTACAAATTGGCATGGCCATTACAAATGCCAAGGTGTTAAATGTTTTAGCTGAAGCCAAAAATTAAGAGTTCTTAGTACAATCCTTAGCTTGAGAATTCAGACTTTGTCTCTTCTTTTCAAGACTTACTGGACCTTGAAAATCCCTTTGTAATTGGCTGATTTTAAGGTTAGAATATCATATTCATATTCTAAACCACACCAGACAATTGAGATCAACATTGCCTATGGTTTAAGAACAGCCACCCTTTTCCTGATTTCAATGATTAACTTGGTTTGATAAATCCTTAAGGATAATGTGCTGTTGCTTTTAAGAGTGAATGAGCAACAATTCAGCATATGTAACGTGGCCTGTAAAATGATTCCCTTTTGCCATTCGCAGGTCCCAAGCAATCCCTATGCTGCACTGGCTTGGTGTTTGAAGGGACTAACAGACAAATTTGCACTGTCTGCTTGTCTTTCTGCCAGCCTCAAATCCACCTGTCTACTGTAATCTACCTTGTGAATAGATTGAGGGCTTCAGACTTCACAAGCTCGAACAGGAGTACTTCTTTTGCTTCCATGGTCTCACTCTTCACAAAGCAAATTGTTAACAATATATCTGGATGTCATTATTGTTTGCGACATAATAAAAGAAAAAAATCTTAACGTGTGGTTCTGGTTATTTTGGGGGTTGGCTTTGCATAGGGTTGCCAACTCCTTGAAATGGAAATAAGGAACAGGGGACAAGGGACGGGGGTTGGATGGACGGGAAGGCGC
The DNA here is from genome assembly GCF_029633865.1 of Lampris incognitus. Taxonomy (NCBI): domain Eukaryota; kingdom Metazoa; phylum Chordata; class Actinopteri; order Lampriformes; family Lampridae; genus Lampris; species Lampris incognitus. Next base: position 27,290,545 of record NC_079217.1, on the reverse strand, counting down.
GGACATAACAAATATAATGTGCCTGACACCACACACGCACATATATCAACACGGATACAGGAAAAAAGATCCGTGTTGATATTCCGCTCCTCATTAGTCGAGCACTCACACCATTGACTGTTTAGGGGGAAAAAAACGCTATACATATATATATGTGTGTGTGTGTATGTATATATATATAGATATGTGTGTGTGTATATATATATATAAAATAAGGAACGATTCCTTATTTTAAGGAACGGTTGGCAACCCTAGCTTTGCAAATGAATGTTTTCTGTGCAGTGTGTGTTTCACAACTCCCAACTGCTTGTAAATTGAATGCCTTCGGGCTTGACGGTGGTACGAGCTTTAGCAAAGTCAGTGAGCCACAGGAAGTTGAATCAGTTCATCTGGATAGAAAGCGTCCGGGTAGCGTAGCGCTCTATTCCGTTGCCTACTAGCACGGGGGTATGCGGTTCGAATCCCCGTGTTACCTCCGGCTTGATCGGGCGTCTCTACAGACACAATTGGCCGTGTCTGCGGGTGTGAAGAGTAATTGGCCAAGTACAATTTGGGGGGGGGGGATTCATCTGGACATATTATGGATGTAATAATAATGGGACACATGCATGTAGCGTGCGACGTGACGTGACGTGACGTGACGTGATAAGCTTCGTCGCACGGTAGTGACGTCACGGTCTCAGAAGCGGTTGCAAAATGAGACGCGTTTCAACAACGTGTGCCTCTGCCCCAGTTGATTTTATGTGAAGTCCGGCTTCATTCACAGCAAGAATAACTCCCTTAAAGGTAGGCAGGCTTAAAAATTGCAACCACTAAATTTACGTAAATAGCCTTAGCTCTTTGTTCGGTATAACGCTGCGGAAAACCAATAGCAATGGATCTAGCCAGCTAATCTGTGTAACCGAGTTCAGTCGAAAGCGAAATTCACTCCTTTACATGAAAAAAGATGTTGGTTAGAGTCACTAAACGTAATTCAACCAAGTGAAATTTGTCCTTTTGTTGTAGTTTTACAGACGATGCACTGCTTTTACAACGTTACCAGGACTTCGGAAAAAGTTGCACACGTTCACAATGGGTAGATTAAATGCGCAATAATGCGCGTCATGTGGATATCGTATTTTTATCCTGTTGATTGATTTTTAAGATGCGCAGCAGTTGTCATTGTTTGTGTCTTCGGTTGTTGTTCCGCGTCATTCGTCTTTGCCAAACTGAATTCTTCCAAACTGTCCTTCTTAAGTGCAGGAAGTATGGCTCTGAACAAGTCTATGCATCCCCGGAACCGTTACAAAGACAAGCCCCCAGACTTCGCCCACTTGGCGTCCAAGTATCCAGACTTCCAACAGCATGTACACACTAGTCTCACTGGCCGGCCCACGTAAGTAATTTAGACTGTGCAGTGTGTATAAATGTTTTTCCTTTTCTTTTTTTTACTCACAAACCAGTCCAATTTTTTCCTCAAACACCTAAATGAAAAGTTAAATCCGACGAAGCAAGCATGGTTCACCCTAAGGCCCATCAAAGTATTGCAGGGGCAGATGCGGTGATCCATTCATTATCCAAACCACTTATCCTGCTCTCTGGGTCGCGGGGATGCTGGAGCCTATCCCAGCAGTCATTGGGCGGCAGGCGGGGAGACACCCTGGACAGGCCACCAGGCCAACCCGAGGGCCAGATGCTGTGATATGAAAGTTTAATCTTTCCGAAGTGATGAATTGGATATTGTTAGATAAAGATGTTGAATTGTTACCAGAAATGCAGAGACTGATTAAATGCCTCACTTTCTGCTGTTTGGAACATGTTTTTGACGTGCAAGTTCAAGTCTACGTTAGAGTCCTGTACAGATCCCTATCTTTCCTTTCAGGGAAGATAAGTCCAATTATGAGGCAGTATGTGTGTCCAATAGATTCTTTGTGGCAGTTCGTGGTGATGGGATATGGCACCAGTGAGATACACAATCCATAAGACGATTAATGCGAATCAGTTTTGGAAACAAATACGTTAAATGCAAAAGAACAGAAAGAGGTCTGTCTACATGTGTCAGATTTTATTTGCTGTAAGATCTAATGCTGCCTGTTGATCAGGAGGCTGATTGAAAATGCTTTAAAAGTAGCTGTGGCTATCTCCCCAATATCAGTTTTGTAAAATGCAGTAATACCATGTTGAATGCAGCTTTTATCAGAAAACAACTTCACTTTTAAAACAGTAATTTTGACCACAGTCATTACGCAACAAGTCATTCTACTACTACTACTACTACTTTCGGCTGCTCCCGTTAGGGGTCGCCACAGTGGATCATCCATTTCCATTTCTTCCTGTCCTCTGCATCTTCCTCTGTCACACCAGCCACCTGCATGTCCTCCCTCACCACATCCATAAACCTCCTCTTTGGCCTTCTTCTTTTTCTCTTCCCTGGCAGCTCCATATTCAGCATCCTTCTCCCAATATACCCAGCATCTCTCCTCCACACATGTCCAAGCCATCTCAATCTTGCTTCTTTTGCTTTGTCTCCAAACCGTCCAACCTGAGCTGTCCCTCTAATATAATCATTCCTAATCCTGTCCTTCTTTATCACTCCCAATTAAAATCTTAGCATCTTCAACTCTGCCACCGCCAGCTCTGCCTCCTGTCTTTTCGTCAGTGCCACTGTCTCCAAACCATATAACATAGCTGGTCTCACAACCATCTTGTAAACCTTCCCTTTAACTCTTGCTGGTACCCTTCTGTTGCAAATCACTCCTGACGCTCTTCTCCACCCACTCAACCCTGCCTGCATGCTCTTCTTCACCAATCTTCTGCCTTCCCCGTTACTTTGGACAGTTGACTCCAAGTATTTAAACTCATACTCCTTCTTCACCTCTACACCTTGCATCCTGACCATTCCGTTGTCCTCCCTCTCATTCATGCCTAGGTATTCCATCTTGCTCTTCCTGACTTTCATTCCTCTTCTCTCCAGTGTATACCTCCAGCTCTCCAGTCTCTTCTCAGCCTGCACCCTACTCGCTACAGATCACAATGTCATCCGTAAACATCATAGTCCACGGAGACTCCTGCCTGATCTCGTCCGTCAACCTGTCCATCACCAGTGCAAACAAGAAAGGGCTCAGAGCTGATCATTCCAACCACACACCTCACTATTGTCACACTTCCCTCATACATATCCTGCACCACTCCTACATACTTCTCTGCAACTCCCGACTTCCTCATACAATACCACACCTCCTCTCTCGGCACCCTGTCATATGCTTTCTCTAAATCTACAAAGGCACAATGTAACTCCTTCTGGCCATGCTTAAACAATCTAATTAATTTCTCTAAATCTACAAAGATACAATGTAACTCCATCATCTCCATGTTTAAACAATCTAATTTAAAAACTCCACTGCCATCTCTCCTAAACATCTCCATGCCTCCACGGGTATGTCATCAGGCCCAACTGCCTTTCCACTCTTCATCCTCTTCATAGCTGCCCTCACTTCATCCTTGCTAATCCACCTCACTTCCTGATTCACTCTCCCCACATCATCCAACCTTCTCTCTCTCTCATTTTCTTCATTCATCAGCCCCTCAAAGTACTCCTTCCACCTTCTCAGCACACTTTCCTCGCTTGTCAGCACATTTCCATCTTTATCCTTGATCGCTCTAACCTGCTGCACATCCTTCCCAGCTCAGTCCCTCTGTCTAGCCAATTGGTACAAGTCCTTTTCTCCTTCCTTAGTGTCTAACCTGTCATACAACATACGCTTTTTCCTTTGCCTTTGCCACCTCTCTCTTCGCTTTACACTGCATCTCCTTGTGCTCCTGTCTACTTTCTTCATCTCTCTGACTATCCCACTTCTTCTTTGCCAACCTCTCCCTCTGTGTACTTTGCTGTACTTCCTCATTCCAACACCAAGTCTCCTTGTCTTCCTTCCTCTGTGCTGATGACACACCAAGTACCTTCCTAGCTGTCTCCCTCACTGTGTCTGCAGTGCTTGCCCAGCCATCTGGCAAGTCTTCACTACCACCCAGCGCCTGTCTTAACTCTTCCCTGAACTCCACACAAGTCTTCCTTCTTCAACTTCCACCATTTGATCTTCGGCTCTGCCTTCACTTGCTTCCTCTTCTTGGTCTCCAAAGTCATCCTACAGACCACCATCTGATGCTGCCTAGCTACGTTCTCCCCTGTCACCACCTTGCAGTCTCCAATCCCTTTCAGATCGCGCCTTCTACATAAGATATAGTCCACCTGTGTGCACTTTCCTCCACTCTTGTATGTCACCCTGTGTTCCTCCCTCTTCTTGAAATATGTATTCACCACAGCCATTTCCATCCTTTTCGCAAAATCCATCACCATCTGTCCTTCCACATTTCTCTCCTTGACACCATACCTACCTATCACCTCTTCATCACCTCTGTTCCCTTCACCAACATGCCCATTGAAGTCTGCTCCAGTCCCCACTCTCTCCTCCTTGGGTACCCTCTCCACCACTTCATCGAACTTACTCCAGAATTCTTCTTTCGCTTCCATCTTACACCCAACTTGCGAGGCATATGTACTGATAACATTCATCAATACACCTTCGATTTCCAGCTTCATACTCATCACTCTGTCTGACACTCTCTTCACCTCCAGCACACTCTTGACATACTTTTCCTTCAGAATCACCCCTGCCCCATTTCTCCTCCCATTCGCACCATGGTAGAAGAGTTTGAAACCACCTCCTATGCTCCTGGCCTTACTCCCCTTCCACCTGGTCTCTTGCACACACCGTATGCCTACCTTTCTTCTTTCCATCATATCAGCCAGCTCTCTCCCTTTACCAGTCATAGTGCCAACATTCAAAGTTATGACTCTCACCTCCACACTCCTACCCTTCCTCCTCTCCCGCTGTCTGTGGACATGCCTTCCCCCTCTCGTTCTCCTTTGCCCAACAGTAGCATAGTAGTTTCCACCGGCACCTTGCTGGCTAACAGTACTGGTGGTGGTCGTTGGTAACCCGGGCCTTGACCGATCCAGTATGGAAATCGTATTTATGATCTGCATATTTGATTTGGCAAAGATTTTACACCGGATGTCCTTCCTGACGCAACCCTCCCCATTTATCCGGGCTTGGGACTGGCACTAAGAATGCACTGGCTTGTGCATCCTCAGTGGCTGGGTTGTTACAGAACAAGTCATTAAGTACTAGTTATTAGTATTTCTTAATAGCTCACCTGATGTTACTTATTAATCTGTTAGTACACCTGCTGCATAAGAGGTTGTTTCTGTGTTTTTCTTGATGATGGTTTTAGAGAAAAAGCAAAAGCCTCTCATTTTTTTTTGGAATAATTCTTATATTATCTTATATTATCTAAAATGGCAGGCGCCACCCAATGACTGCTGGGATAGGCTCCAGCATCCCCGCAACCCTGAGTAAGGATAAGCGGTTTGGATAATGGATGGATGGATAGTGTGACTCCTGGTTTCTTTTACTTTCTGTGTAACCTTTTGTCATATACAAAATGTCAGTTATAATATGTGCATTTACATTATCTGTCCAGATACATTTGGGCATTCTAAACAAGAGATATTGATCAATTTTTAATTCTTCAACCAATGTGGCTGGAGAAAAAAAAATTGTTAGTCTCTCCTCTAATGTCATAATGACTGGCTTAGCCTATTCAATTACAAAGTATTAAGCAAAGAGAATATAGCCTAACAATCAGACATGTTTCCTTCCAAGTACATAAATTCATTCAATATTTGACATTGAAATTACCTCCTCAAGATATCAAACCATCCGTCTATTATCTGAACCGCTTAGCCTGCTCTCAGGGTCGTGAGGATGCTGGAGCCCATTCCAGCAGTCATTGGGCGGCAGTCGGGGAGACACCCTGGACAGGCTGCCAGGCCATCACAGGGCACACACACACACACACACACACACACACACACACACACACACACACACACACACCCATTCATACCTAGGGACAATTTAGTACAACCAATTCACCTGACTTACATGTCTTTGGACTGTGGGAGGAAACTGGAGCCCCCGGAGTAAACCCACGCAGAACAAACCATTTTTTCCATCAATACAGCTAATTTGTTTTTATGTATAATTTCATTGTGGACTGACAATGAGACACTATTAACTAGGTTTGCTGCCAGCCATGTGTAATTAAGATATAGTATTTGACAGACACGTTGCCACATATACATGAACAAAAGAGGGTTCTCCTTGGCTACAAAATAAAAAAACTTCCATTGTGCTGTTGGATGTTTATTTTAACTTGTCAGGAAAATTCCACTGAAGTACTGAACCCATCACACACACACACACACATATATATATACACCTCTGTCTCCATTCCATCATTGCTGCTTGTTCAGGTTTGGCCAACAGCATGAGGAAAAGGGCCAGCACAAATGATTAAAGCCAGAATTGTCTCTCTGTTTGTGCCTATCCACTCCCATCTGTTTTTTGTTGGGTTTTTTTCTACCTGATAGAGGGGTTTGCTAAGTGTTTCTGAGTTGATATTCAAATTGACCCCCAATATTTCTGAAGCATTACTATGTCGGTCATTGGTTCCCTGAGGTAGTCGTTTGTTTGGGTGTTTGGCCTCTGTCTGCCCCCACTGATCAAGTATTGATTTCTGCTAGTGCTCTCTCCCCCGCTGTGTGCCCGCTACTCGGCCTCCTTTTCCAACTGTCTATGTAAATAGCAAATACCAATTCTAAGTGAAATGCCAGCTTATTTAAGAAGAAAAAAAAAGGGGAAAAAAGCCTCTTTAATGCACATTAAAACATAGCATCAGAATGTGATTTTTAAGATGGGACTTGTTCTGTTAGACCACTTCTTGCATCCTTTGCAGCACGTAACTACCTCGGAGTCCAGACAAGAGAACAAAGGAAAGGTGTCTGGTGAGATTAGTCGTGCTGATGGCCACCAGTGCACGCTCACAATCGCCTACCTGTTCAGGGGTGGGGGGAGTGGACAGAACAGTCAATTCAATTTGTCTGTGCTTTTGTGTGTTTTACGTTTTTGTTCTCCTGTTTCCATCCATCCCTATTTTCTCTCTCCATCCCTCTATGTATCCCGTCTCTGTGTGCCAGAGTTATGGGTACAGACTTATCAAGTGTCCTGTGTAGCCAGGACACCCTGGACACCTCTCCAATTTTAGAGCCGACACATGTCCCGGGTGTGCAGACATTAGAAACACCTGATCTCTAAATGAAATAGGCTGAACACGTGAATCGATGGGGAAACTTTGATCTCTACTGAATTTCATCCATTCATTCCCCCCAGTCGTGAAAGGGATATGTAGATAAAGGGAATGAGACAGATTAAAGATGGATTTTCAGACCATGAGAAAAAAGACATGGATTTAGCCTGAGGGTTTCTGAGCAATGACAGGGGCCAGATTCAGTTCTACAATTACTTCTCCAGCAAACACGTCCGGTAATCATAATTGCATATGGAGATGAAAATGAAATGGCAGTTTGTGGTGTTGTGCCATTAGATGGGCTGAATTTAAGACAGTACAACAGTCATGGAGAACAATAAAGATTTTCTGATAGGCTTGCAGCAGTCATATTCATATAGTAGACAGGTTATTGATGTTTTTGGCCTCTCTTCATTACATTATTTGTTAAATATAGAATTGCTTAAGTCTTGTTTTGTCTTTTTCGATTTTCAGAAATGTAGGAACCCAACTTCTATGCTCATGCGGATGGCAAATTAAGCAGTTTGAACACATAAAACCAATTTATTTTGTTTTCCTGTATTAGGTTAGCTTTAAATTATAACCTTATTTGCATTTTCTAGAATGCAGTCCAAACAAGCAAACCAAGTTCTTAATTCAGTTGCATAGTAACAAATTCTTTGGCTTTTTTTTTTTTTAACAATTTAGTGCACTAACCGTTTGAAATATAATTGAAATGGAATGTGGTTTGCTGTCACCTGGGCAAAGGGGGCAGAATCAGTTACTGAGATAGATCTGCCAGTTATCTATCAGTTATGTTACAGCACCAGTATACCCACCCAGCACATAACACACACACACACTTGTCAAGTGATGAAGGTGCCAAGTGTGCACAGTGAGAAAATAATTTTATGATATGTAAATGAATGCAAACGTGAGCATCTGTGTGTGAGTCTGAACATATTGGTGTGGGCTTATCTTTTGTGAGGGTTTTTCATGTCCAGTGAGTTGTCCTTTTGGCAACCTTGCAAGAATGTGTGGGCAAGTTGCACAACTCAACTTGATGTCCATCTGGGACAGGTGTTAATTATAGTTTCTCATTCAATGCATGCGTCTTTCTGCCACTACGACTCACCGACAGACAAGCCAGTAGGTGAAGGGATGGTAGTGTGTGGGCTGGCTGTGATAACTAACATAACATAATTTCTCTAGCTGACGTTCGTCAGGAAAGAAAATTAAGGCAAAGTCATTTTGGGAATTTCTCTGTATCGGTGCCATTATTGCATAAAGTAAAACAATTGAACAAGTCTCAAATTAAAACCTGGCCCCCAGGGGGTAAAGGAAACCATGTGTTCGGGGCGCATCTGATCAACCAAATACCAGCTTGATGGTGTTATTCAGCACACCACCAAGGATTTTGAATTCAAAGGGCAATGATTAAATGCACCATTAAACTAGGATGAGCTTTCATTTGAAAGACAGACAACCACCGTCTCTGTCTCTTTGCTGAAAACTTAAATGATGGTCTGAGACAAGTAGCCCATTTTGCAGTGTGCCACCAGCTCTGGCTTAGCTGTCGTATGCAGAGATTTGGCACTCCCTTCTTGCCTGTAAGATTTGGCCACCCGCTCTGTCATTCCGTTAGCAGTAGGATTAGTGTGGTTTCAAAATTTTTACACATTAATCATTACTTTTTCTTAGCTGATAAGCAGCCACTTGGGGGGTGGGGTCATCATGGGGAGACACCTAAGTCTCAGAGCAGATAGGTCACCCCTTATTCTCACATCCTCAGTGGCGTAAAAATAAAAGTGAAGGATAGAAAGAAGGAACAACACAAAGGCAGTAGTGGTTTTGGGCATGATTGGCATTGACGGTGACAGAGGTCAGGCAGCAGGGAGCTCACTCTATCACAGATGCAGAAAGAGAGATGGGATAAGAAGCAGGAGTCAACGAGAAGGCCACCTGCCTTCTGTCTGGGCTGTCTTGAACTCCATGCCACCGTGGTGGCGAATATTAAAAATGCAACACCCTTGGTGACATTTCACTTGGTAGTCACATTTTTTTCAGTAACGATCATCCGTGGAAGGTTTTCCGCTTGCTTAATTAACTGGAAGTTCAATTTCCATACTAGATTCCTGGTGAAATACATTATTAAACATGTTCAAAGATGGAACATTAGCAATAGAGAATTTTTAAATGTGAACTAACAGAGGTCAGCTATGGTCCCTTCTGCTGGAAACCTACTACAAACTCGAGCAAAACCAGTACCATGCAGCTCCCTTTTCAATACCTGACAGAAAATAATGGCTGGGAGTAATCTTTACCCAAGGCAGGACAGTTCCCTCACGTTTAGAATGTTTTAAGCAATAGAAAATGGATTGAAAATTGCAGCACAATAGAGGAGAAAAGCACAATTAACTTTTACATTGAAATTTCAGTTTTCTTAGTAAAACTATGCAGCTACCTTTCATTTGGAATAACCACGGTTGCTGATAACACTTACGATGTTGAAATAAGATGCAAAAACAGTGGGATGATAAAATGTTCCTAAAAATCATCAAGCTCAAACAATTGTAATTGATAACATCGAAACATAACATCTTGGAAAAATAATCAGGGTTATCATTTTGGTTGTAATTATGCAGCCCTGCGTTGGGTTCATTTGTTGAGTCATTAAGCCCAAAATCATGTCTTCTTAACTGTAGACATGTCTACACATGCTATTGACCAAGATAACTTTACCAAACTGTTTCAGTGGGGGGGGGGGGTAGTTTTTTCACCCTCCCTGCTGCTCTGCCAGCCCCACCCCAATGGGTGGCGCTGTACATTTCTTGGTTGTTTGATGTCAGTGGGCAGAAAGTAATAAAAGACCTAAAACCCATCAGTCAGAGCTGCATCTCAGCACCCTGATTTTAGAGACATATTTTCACACTTGCTTGACCCTACAAATCTTTGTTTTTCAAAAGTATTTATTTATTGGGCAGAGACGAGCAAAAACCAAAAATTACATGACCCTTCAGTTCTGGTAACTTTAAAGATCCTAAATGGTTTTATCAGATTATTTTGAGTATTGTAAAATAACACGCTAAATCTCACAAGCGCTGAGATACACACACACACACACACATACTATACACAGTCAGTTTTTATCCTTGGCATCAAATCCACTCATGCATCTCCTCATTCTCCACAGTGTTCATGGGTAATTTTAGATGGGGCTCTCATCCCTAATCCCTACTGCTGAGCAGTTAATATGTTCAGCTCAGTTTGAAGAAACTCCAAACATAGGAAGGTAAGTTGCTGCTAATCAGCACAAATCATTTTCCTGCACATTCAGAGGTAATGGGTGTATTGTGAAGGTCACCTCTCACAGAAAAAGTGTGAGTGTGTGTGTGTGCGTGCATGTGCGGTTTTCATGCTGGGAATGAGGGAGTTGGTTAATGTCTCCTGTGTTTTTTAGCAGTGAGCATCCTTCATGTATAACTGTAGGCTGTCTGGTTCATCCCCCTGGATCTGAACCTAAAGCAAGGGCAGATCTGCTGCTCAGCACTGGTGTGGATAACCTTTTTATTCACCTTCATCTATCAAAAAGCAGTAATTGTCTCCCATCTTTCTCTTGTTCTCTGATAGGCCCCTTGCCTCAGTGCTTGCCTGCATTCCTGCTCTCTCTGTTGTTCTGGTCTATCTCTGTTCAAATTGCTGAAGAGGGAAACTGCTTAGCTTTCCCATATTCCTAATTCAGGGTCAACAGGAAATCTCTACTCTTCTCGATCCATGCCTGCTTCTGAACATGTCTTGGCTATGATTTAGCCAAGTTATCTACGGAACATGTTTGCGTGATCTATTATTATTTATTGGATTGAGAATCTGTTTAGTTGTAAATAGATTTCACCACACCATGATTTATTTCATCACTTTTAACTGGTAAAGCACACTGGTGAGCTATCCAGAGGGCCATTTGAAAGATTAAAAAAAAGGGGGTCTTTTTACTTTTCTAACTATAATAATGGGCTTCCCAAGCATTTAGATCCCTTTGCTTTTCCAGTCGTACTAATTGCGATTGTCAAATCATAACTTTTTTTTGGCACTAGTTTGTCCCATCTTGTATGCCGTCAGCTACGACATTGCGTACAGACCTATCTATGGAGTGGCAGAAACGTAAATCTCGGGCACGCTCACGTTCGTTCCAGCGTCAGCCATTGCTCCAGCGTGGCCGGATTTGCGTGCTCTCCTCATCTGTGCAGGAGGCGGGGTTGCCATGGAGACCTGGCATCAGCAGTGCTGCTGATAGGGATGATTGCTCTGCGATGCACACATACTAGCCAGGATACAGAGACGTACACACCCATCAAGAGCTAAAAATAGAGGGCTGGCATGTCTGCCCTGTATGGCCTCACTCCCTGCATATTGATCATCATCCACTGAATGTGCCACTGAGGATATACAGAACAGCGGGCAGACGTTTTATGAAACCCAGTTGACAGAGGCAAGGCATATGCCATATGGAAGGAAAGTGCTTTATGCTGATACATCACTTCCTCATTAACTTTATTCCTCCTAAGCTAAAATATTTTTTATATATTAATCTTTTGCCTCCCTGCCTAATTCTTTGAAAGCAGGCAGATGTTGGTGTTTCTCCTCTTACTAAATTTTGCACTCTTGTCAGCAGATGATTACACCAGACCATTAACCTAATATGGTCATTCGTTGCGGGACCCTCAGTGAGTTGTATATTAGACTCCTGGTAAAATTGCTGCTCATTTGTATCCATCCCATACCTGATACCTGAGGGTCATTTGTCTTTGTTATCCCTCCTGAGTGATGAGATAAAGGTGGCTTGGTGGAATGGATTGTAGTGAGGAGATTTACAGACAAGGACTTTCACAGGTTTGCCCTCTCTTTTGCAGTCCCTCTATAACATGACTTGCATCTGAAATAAAACAGGATCCCTCTTTAGTGGCAGGCTTAATTGTTGGTACGACTTGTCTGTTGCAGAGGCCTGGAGAGACAGAGAACAAAACCAACACATTTAGTGCAGCAGTTAGCTCACATTTATCTGAAAATCATAGCCCAGTCTATATCGGCTGCGGTCTTTGTTTTCACTATATGAGGAATAGCTCATACCTAACTCCAGAGGTGCCAGACACTCCCATCACCAGGATGTGCCTAATTACATCTGCCAAGGTGTTAACGCACCAAGAGACGCTTTAATTATACCTATCTCGCCCACTCACTTTGTCTGCCGTACCCAAGCGAGCCTTTTCGGCACCAGCCAGCTGAAATCATTAAAGATGTCGACAGGAGATGTTGGATGAGTGGGCTGCGTGGGCCAGTGAATTGGAAATTAGTGAGGGGAGCTCTCTGGTGCTGTTGAAATGTGAATATTAGTATTATTAGTGAGGGAGTGTAAATTGATGGGCTGCTTATCTCTGTACTGTTCTTTGTCAAAGTCTGTGCCTCTGTGCTGAGCAGTAATGAGGAGAGCTGTGGACAACTTCTTCAGGTTAGACTAGCAGAGGGTTAATAGAGTGCAGTGTTACGGGCAGTCTTGAAAAATGTTGTCAATGACAAGTAAGCTGTGTTGGTAAAGTAAGGATCACCATAAGAATTCATGAAATGAAAATCATTCAAAATGGTGATTGTTTTCTAGCTGACTTAACGCATTTGTAACAGTTTGGTCAGGCCAAATAACATGACGCTCATGTATTATATAAGTGCAACTGTGTGGCTTCTGAGAATGGCAGGATAGTTTCAGGCGAGTGTATTTGCTTCTTTTCCAGGGTCAATTTCAAGGAGCCGGAGGCAGTGCGTGCTCTGACCTGTACCCTGCTGAAGGAGGACTTTGGTTTGACCATCGAGATCCCTCTTGAGCGTCTCATACCCACCGTACCCCTGCGCCTCAACTATATCCACTGGGTGGAGGATCTAATTGATGGCCAGGGCCAACCACGCAAGGGCATCGACATAGGTACAGTCATGTAGTCATAAGACCTTCTGCCTTATATCATCTTTTGTTTTTGTATCTCATCCCAACAGAATATCAGTGGAACTGTGCTTTCCTGTTTTCCCATCACTGATTTTTCTTTTTGCAGTTTAATAAGTAATTTCTTTTATCATATTTTCCCAAAGCATATCTACTCTGTAGCTGTGTAGGTCCAGTTATAGTTAAGAATTATATATCATCTTGTACAAACACCTGCAATACATTTTTAAGGTGTCCACTGAGTATATATATGTGTGGAAACACACACCCTATGGGGCTTCCCACAGCTTTTCCTTTCAGCCAAGCTCATCTCTGTTTGCCTGGCACTGATCTATCCTACATCTTTAAGAGCTACTGGCTACACAGGGTATTAACTAGCAGAGGGTGACTGTCTAGTCCTGTGGCTCGTCCACAGGAGCCTTTCATTTCCTTTGTTCCTCACACTTGTTAGCCAAATCCCTGTCCACATGTCACAGCTTGTTTGCCGCTCTATCCATCAGAGAATACGACTTGCTCCGTTTGCATGTGTGCTCATAACTGTTTGTGTGTATCTAACTATGTGATAAAGAATGTGTTTAAGATTTTCTTCTCGCTGCTCCTTTTCAGTCATGGAACGTGTAAATTGAGTTGTGTTCGATCATGAATTGCTTGTTTCTTTCTGGAGCTGTGCATTACCATGAGCAGAATAAATAATAATGAAATGAAATGTGTACGTGTCCCTACTGGCACTTAGACTTATAGGTCACCGATTTGTGACCATAACCAAATTTGAAAACAGCGTCCATCCATATAATTTTTGCTAGTCTTTCCTGAACAACTGGCACCTCGCTTCACGTGGACATGTTCTACACCTGGGTACACAGTATTTTTTAGGGCTTGGTCTCTGTTAGCAGTGTGCTAGTAATTTTGAAAAGAGCAGCTGGAATTGCCCATCTTATTTCAACCAGGAAATGGATGATAAGAGATGAGAGAGAAGTACATGCTTTGCTAGGGGTGGGAAATCTCTCCGCTCTTAAATCCATTTATTCAAAACAGTATCATGTCATATTTACATTTTGTCCACTAAAAATTATACCCATTTACATTTATCATCTCAAGTAGACTTTTTTTTTTGTACAGCTGCCAAAATGTGTCTGTGCTTTTCCCAGGCACCGGCGCATCTTGTATCTACCCATTACTGGGAGCCACTATGAATGGATGGTACTTCCTGGCCACTGAGGTAGACGACATTTGCTTCAACTATGCTACAAAAAATGTGGAGCAGAACAACCTCTCTGACCTTATTAAAGGTAAAGCAGAGGCCAGTTACCTTCTCAGAGAACAATATATTCAGTAATATGCATTTTTTTGTGTGGTTTTTGTTTCAGAATGTTAACAGTGACTAATACTCTTACCTTTCCTGTGTGGTCCATATTCAAAAATATTTTTAATCATCAACAGATTTAGACAAGTGTTAAATGAAGCATCCAACTTATCAAACTCAAGTCTTGTCAGTAACTTGCCCGTTTTTCTGCGTCCTATGTGGTTTTCTCTATAGTTGTGAAGGTTCCCCAGAAGACATTACTAATGGATGCTTTGAAGGAAGAGACGGCCATTGTGTACGATTTCTGCATGTGCAACCCTCCCTTCTTTGCCAACCAGCAAGAGGCTAAGGTAGTAGTATTCTTGATGTAAAACTTTTAAACGTCTTCACCAGCATCCTTTCTCAGTCATGAGAGCATAAAATATTGTCTTTTCTTCACACTTCAGGGAGTGAACTCAAGGAACTCATGGCGACCCCCTCCCAGCTCAGTCAACACGGGTGGGGAGACAGAGATCATGGCAGAGGGCGGCGAGCTGGAATTTGTCAAAAGGATCATCCACGACAGCCTGCAGCTCAAGAAACGCCTGCGGTGAGAGATGGACCTTAATGTTAGCAGAAAACTTAAAGTCCGACATTTTTTGTTCATTTAGACCAGCAGCCAGCAACTTTTTGGATGTCCCGTGCCACTTAAAAAAAATTGCAGACCTGAGTGTCAGCTGATTTTCATAATAAGCATTTATTTATTGATTGATTGATTGATTGATTGATTAATTGATTGATTGATTGCTGCTGTTGCTGCTGCTGCTGCTTGTCTCCCTGTATAGATTCCAAAAGATCTGCGCTCTACACACTCTCTCTCTCTCTCTCTCTCTCTCTCTCTCTCTCTCTCTCTCTCTCTCTCTCTCTCTCTCTCTCTCTCTCTCTCTCTCTCTCTCTCTCTCTCTCTCTCTCTCTCTCTAGCGCTCTCTTTATTATTTGTGCAAATGTATGAAAATTAATTCAATCTTATGATTTAGTGTGACCATTGTTTGTAGCAATAGCTGGTAACCACTGCTAGACGTAGAACATCATTTACATCCACACTCTGGTCAAGAGCTACGCTGAACACTGACGCATCATTGTTCAGTGCAAGAGTTTGCTGGTGCTTTACGTTTCCAGCCATGTCTATAATGCTGCTCTCTACGGTTCTCACAGAAACGGTAATTTCTTTGATCCTGTTGAGGATCATGTCTTGTGTTTTGGTAACCCATCAAATATGACCTGCGAACTGCTGAGGAAAGCCTCCTTTATATATTCTCCATCGGAGAATGGCTTCCCATGTTAAGCAATGCACACCGTACAACTTTATAGCTGCCCTATGTAGCTTGGTTTTTGGTGGCACATTTGGTTGAAAACACGCTGCTTTGCTTCCCGTACTGGGCCACCACCCTCTTGGTTGATTCAGCTTCATCAGCCTTATCTTTGAAGTTTTTCTTCTGCCTTGTTTCAAAATGACATTTTACACTTGGAAGTTTGACACACAACATTTTTGCAGCAGAATGTACACACAAGCTCGGTCCTTCCCCAAAAAAAATCCAAATTCTTTTGTCCAAGATGGCTGAAGATTAGACAATATTGCTTCGCCATCTCAGTTGTTCATGGCATAAAGCAAAAAAAGCTAGCTAGCTAGCCTACGTTTTCACTAGCGCTGTAATCCTGCGCTCGTCGAGAGATCAGAGGGAGGAGGGGGATGATAGACCACATTCATTTTATATGCTCTCGCTGTCAAAAAAATAGTGTATTTTGAGAATAATTGTTTCGGAATTATTTTAAATTGAATTGTTTGTTTAGTTCACCATTAGGCTATATTTTATATTAATATGATTTTTTTTATCAAAAAAGAATATTAAAATTATTTTTGTTGATTTGCTCCGTGTGCCTGTGTTAATGGCCTCGCATGCCACTGTGGACACGTGTCAGGGGTTGCCGACCCCTGATGTAGATGTTGGGGAAATTGTAATAATGACATATTAAGGTAGATACAGGAGAGCAGGCTCTGATGAGATCCAATCTCAGGAGAGTGGTTGCATGCATGTAGTGCATTATGTGAAAGGTTGAAGCACTCAGTTATCTCTGGAGACTCAAAAACATATTTGAACCAGAGGCTGACAAAGGCCTAACCTGAGCCCATTAGGTCTAATCATGTCCCTAAAGGTTTGAACATCAATAACTAACATGTAGCATTGGCGGCACAGTGGCGTAGTGCTTAGCGCTGTTGCCTCACAGCAACAAGGTCCTGGGTTTGAATCCAGGGGGGTGTCCAGCCTTGGGGGTCATTCCAAGTCGTCCTCTGTGTGGCGTTTGCATGTTCTCCCCGTGTCCTTGGTGAGTTTTCTCCGAGTGCTCCGGTTTCCCCCACCATCAAAAATGACATGCATGTTAGGGTTAATACTCCTGTCTGTGCCCTTGACTGATGATGCATGGCAAGACAAACTGGAGTTGGTTCCCGGGTGCTGCACAGCGGCTGCCCACTCTCCTAGCTACACAGCTAGGATGGGTTAATACAGAGTGTAATTTCCCCACGGGGATCAATAAAGTATTTCAAAATCAAAATCTCAAAGAATGTAGGATTGCAGAACAATTCATAAAGGCAAAATTTGCATAAGCATCATGGCTGTACAAAACTATCACAATTTTTGAAGCTCTTCAGAACAATTTTAGAAGAGGTTTTAAAGAGAGACCTTTAAACAGATAATTTCAAGAGAACAGCTCAAGAAGAGGTTTGAGTTAACCACTGTTGGGTAGAGAAAAAAGGGGCAGATGGGATGAAGCACTATGATGGAGCTGTCACCCAGGATTTGCTTAATGGTTTGGCACACGCTCTTCTACTGCAGTATCCGGATACCCACAGGGAGCAGCTGTGTTTAGGGGTAGGTCTCCAAAACCCATCAGTTTGCATACCCCCAACCCCAATTACCAAGGCTGTCCCCAGTGCAGTGGAGTGAGACCCAGCTACAAGGAGGGACAGAGTGGTGTTATTAAAGCTTTATTGAACAATACCACACCTGGGGTGAGTTCAGCCCCGACAAAACGTAGCAAAACGGTGGTACATTGAAACACCCTGTTGTGTTGCACAAGCATTGCAACTGCAACAGGTGAGAAGACTGTTCTTTGTGTTCTTTCTGAAGAACTTTTGGAGCCTGATGAAATTGGTTTAAATATGTACCCCATGGGGACCACCCACGTACCACTAGGGGTACACTTCACCCCCGGTTGGGAAACACTGCGTAAAATACTTACAACAGACTTGTCTTCTGATGTCTTCAATTGTTGCATCCAACGGACTGCAGTGGATGCATTTTTTGAGGGCTTTATTTGGATCCACTGTGCGCACTGCCTTTTTAGTATGGTGGGGTTTATATACACGTCGCTGCTGATTGGGTAACACCTCTGAAACGCCTACCGAACAAGAGAAAATGTACCTTAAAGCCCGTTTCATGCTGTTTTGAGGAAACGTGGTTCAACCTGGAAACTGTTTTTAGATTGAACATGCCCCAGGGGTCTCCCTTTGTGTGTGTGTGTGTGTGCGTGCGTGCGTGCGTGCGTGCGTGCGCGCGCATGCGCACCCTTTATAATTTCTGTGCATAGGAGTGTCTATGTACTGTGCCTGCAGAGGTGGTTTGTCTTTGCATATGTTTTATTTGACAGATGAGTGGCCCTTAGAGAGAGCGCCATTTGCCTCCATGTGTACACCTGTGAGCTCTTGTGTGGCTGTGCACTGCGGGTCGTGACGAGAGATGAGAGGCTGCCACTGGGGAGGGTGTAAACTCTTGTCTCCCTCCTTTCCGCTCCTCCTCTCCTCGCCTTGTCTCTTCCCCTGCTGTGTTAGGTTTGGGGTTTGGGCCAAGCCAGCCACAGCCGACTGTCACTCCCTAAAGCATGCTGGGACACCAGAGCCACCAGGTGTCCATGGAAACGCATCCAGCTTTCCTGATTGGTCCATTGAGACCCCCCCGCCACACACACACACACACCATTCCAACAATACTAAACTGTAATTACTGCCAGATGGGGGCAAGCCACCTGGGTTACCGTCCACACACACAGACACACAGTCAGTGCTCAAAAACAGTGCAGAGAAGGGAGATGATGCACTCTATTCAGTTTGCCCTCTGTTAAATGTTCACTGCCATTGATATGATAATCACCGTCTCTGTTATTAAGATTGTAATCATGAGGCTGTGCTTCAGACAAGACCCATAAAAAAGAAACACAAATGTGGCTGGGATCCCATTGCAGCTGCAGCCGTTGAGTCTTCTGAAAAGGTCTCGTTGGAAGAAGGAAGTTCTGGAGCTGTCATGGGTGTTAAAACACATCTCAAGTCTTTCCCCTTTACATGGAAAATTTGGGAACATTTGAGGATAATACAGCTCCTTAATATTTTATTGTTTCACTTGAGTCAGACACACCCTGCCGGGCCAGTTCCAAGCGGTCGTCTTTTATGCCTCCTTAACCAAGTAACCCTTCACTGTCCTAATCCTACTCAAGCTAAACTTCAAACACTGGAAGGACGATATTCTGACTAGCTGGGTGTGGATGTGTCATTTTACTCCAATGATGTTTGAAGTCGTTAACTGTCATTTATTGTTTCATTGTTGGTTTTTTTTGTTTGTTTGTTTGTTGTTGTTTTTCTCCTTTCTCTTTTTAATTCCAAGCCATTGCTTTGACATGAAGATGGCAGCAGTAGCTTCCCTCATGCTTTCTTGTTGGACTTAAAGTTGGCCTGACAACATTTGTGAAAATTGGTCAGCTTTACTCACGGGTTGACCCTCTGAGGTGTTCGTCTTTCTTTTGTTTTCCCTGGCCTGACTCTCTATAGGTTTCCTGTAGATCAAAGACAGCTTCATGTCTTTATTGCACAGCACAAGTATTGATTGATTCTCCTCCAGGGGACAACTTGAAAGCAGCATCTCTTCTACTTGGACCGTACAGACACTGTTGTTTTTCTGGCTCTCATGTTTCAATCATAAATGTGACTGAAATCTTACTCATTTTTTCTTTACTAGTAAACCATTAGGTAATCTTTCCCCTCAGTTGTGAGATGCATGCTAGTGGAGGTTACTGTCTGTGCGGTCTCTGTAAGCCCACCTTGGTTCATTTGATCAGTGTTTGGAAGTTTATGCCATCAACTCCTGTTGCACATGTGCACACAAACACGCACACACACAAACAGACTAGTTAATATAGATTGTTCCATCTGCAGGTGGTACAGCTGCATGTTGGGGAAGAAATGCAGCTTGGCACCATTGAAAGAGGAGTTGAGAAAACAAGGGGTGAGTAATCTGAGAAGGCATTTGAAAACAAACTGAAAAACAAACATGCATATTCAATAAATATTACAAAGCAGGCATAGTTTCTTGTATTTTTAGAGCGTATGTTTACTTATCTCCTGTCCCCTGGGCAGGATTGGATTACAGCTTGTTGAAATAGCGCCTTGCGTTCCATCTTGCACAGACTAACTTAGCTCTCTTGGGACCCGATCTTGCTGCCAGAACTGGGGGGGGGGGTCCTCTTGCTTGGGGGAAACAGCAGATTCCTAGTGAACCATAAAAGATGAACCCTTTCTAATATTATAGTAAAGCAATGTAACAGAGCAGCCACAATTAAGCTGATTTACATTAGCTGTGGGTGACTTGAGTCGCCTAGCAATGTAGAGCTAACGTACGTTAGCCTAGTTAGACCACCTAATAGGCTAACACATGATGACTGACTGACTGTTAGGAGTTAGCCTCTGCACTTATGCCACTCACTCCACTCACATTTACAAAGAAACCTGATTCAGAGGGCATGACTTCAAACAGAATGCTATTAGAGCAGCTCCCACAGGCATTGGTAGAATTCCTGTTAGTCACCTCTTATTGTTCGTGGTCTCCCCCTTGCTGCCATTCTTCAGACCCTGCCCCCTCCTCCCCCTCCACAGGGTTTTGGGTGCTGTTACTGCTCATCAGCATGAGTGCAGCCTTGGCCATCGTCCAGAATGGAGGATGTTAACTCATTTTACAGCATACGTAAAAAGAAACCTAGTCTAATTAATATGCAAATGTTGTGTGAGCTTGGTCCCCTGCTGTTTTCTGTCTTTCCAGTGATGGTCTTTTCTCTGAAGCTTGTTTAATTAAGTAAATGTTTCAGAGGTTAATCATTTGATTTCTAAGCCCCCCTGTCACTTTGATATAGTGTTCCTGACCTCTGACCTTTGTCACAGTGACACATTTTACTCTCCTCTTGCCGATTGAAACAGCCATGGGAGAAAATATTAAGTGGATAATTTCAATTACATCCTGACAGCCCACACCTTGAACCCATCCATCTGTCCATCATGCATAGTGGAAACCGTATTCAAAGGGGCATTTGTATCATATGTGCAAATGTGTTCTTTTCATGTATGCGGTGCAGCCTTTTTTTTCTTACTCCCAAATAGCATCGTATAACTCGCTAAGGCCAGCAGTTAATGTGGACATAGTGTTTATGTATACATTCAACTGTGTCATCTGTGCTTGTCTTTTGTGTCTGACTTCCTCTTTGTTTTGTATTCTTGGCATACCTAGGTGCCTAAGGTGACCCATACGGAGTTCTGCCAGGGACGAACCATGCGCTGGGCGCTGGCCTGGAGTTTCTATGATGACGTAATCGTTCCGGTAAATTGAAACAGATGGGTAGGGTCGTCCATAGCTTATTTTAAAATTCCAACTATGCTGCCCCCTTTTGATCCAGCAGCTAGTCTTGCAGTCATCCCAGGGCATGGACCAGTCCCCACTTGCTGCTCCAAACACCACTTCCTCATTAATGCACTCAGTCTGTGGCCATTTCCCTCCTTCACCCTTCTCTCGCTTCATTCTGTGACCTCCTCTTCCTCTCCAGCCCATTCCATTAGATGCACTTATTCAGCCCTCTGGGGAGATGTATGTCTGTCTTTAACATGCTGTATCTAGGCAACTGTTGCCGGGGCAGGAGCAAGCAAGCGTGCCATGCCATCATGCTCCCTAGGCAATGAGAGAATGTTGGAAATGAAGAGAGGGCAGAGAAACAAAGAGAAAGTAAATTGTTTTTTTTTTTTAAAGCATCATAGAGAGAGAGCGGAGTTAAGTGTGAAATAGTGTGAATCATGAGCGAGACGGTACCAAAGGAGATTAGATAGATTAGATAGCCTTTATTTAATCAGGGAAAGACCAATTGAGAGCAAAGCTCTCATTAACAATGGTGCCCTGCATTCATAATCAAAAATAATTTACACAATAGTATGTGCAAAAAATTGTAGAATCAACATTCATTCATTCATCTTCAGCCGCTTCTCCAGGGCCGAGTCGCGGTGGCAGCAAGCTAAGTAGGGCACTCCAGACGTCCCTCTCCCCAGCAACGCCCTCCAGCTCCTCCCGAGGGATCCCAAGGCGTTCCCAGGCCAAATTGGACATGTAGTCCCCCCAGCAAGTTCTGGGTCTACCCCAGGGTCTCCTCCCAGTTGGCCGTGCCTGAAAAACCTCCAAAGGAAAGCGCCCAGCAGGCATCCTAATCAGATGCCCGAACCACCTCAACTGGCTCCTTTCGACGTGAAGGAGCAGCGGCTCTACTCCGAGCTCCCTCTGGATGTCCGAGCACTTCAACCTATCTCTAAGGCGTAGCCCAGACACCCTACAGAGGAAACTAATTTCAGCTGCTTGTATCCTCGATCTCACCCTTTCGGTCACTACCCAAAGCTCATGACCATAGGTAAGGGTTGGAATGAAGATTGACTGGTAAACTGAGAGCTTTGCCTTCCCGCTCAACTCCCTCTTCACCACAACGGTCCGGTACAGCGTCCGCATTACTGCTGATGCTGCACCAATCCGGCTGTCAATATCCCGTTCCATCCTACCCTCACTCGTGAACAAGACTCCGAGATCCTTGAACTCTTTCACTTGAGGCAACAACTCATCCCCAACCCGTAGGGAGCAATCCACCATTTTCCGGTAGAGAGCTACGGCATCAGACTTGGAGGTGCTGACTCTCATCCTGGCCATTTCACACTCAGCTGCAAACCGCCCCATTGCACGCTGGAGATCACGTTCTGATGAAGCCAACAAAACCACATCATATGCGAAGAGCAGAGATGCAATTCCAAGGTTCCCAAAATGGGCACACTCCTCACCTTGGCTGCGCCTTGAGATCCTGTCCATGAATATCACAAACAGAATCGGAGACAAGGGACAACCTTCGCAGATTCCGACACCCACCGAAAACGTGTTTGACTTTGTGCTGAGAATGCGGACGCAGCTCTCACTTTGGTTATACAAGGACCGGATGGCTTGTAGCAACTGCTCCGGTACCCCATACTCCCGCAGTACCTCCCACAGAGTGTCCCGGGGTACATGGTCTTAAGCCTTTTTCCAAGTCCACAAAACACATGTAGACTGGCTGGTCAAACTCCCATGCCCCCCTCACAACTTCTGCAAGGGTAAAGAGTTGGTCCGTTGTTCCACGGCCAGGACACAATTCACATTGTTCCTACTGGATCCGAGGTTTGACAATCGGTTGGAGCCTCCTTTGCAGCACCCTAGAGTAGACTTTCCCAGGGAGTCTGAGCAGTGTGATGCCCCGATAATTGGAGCACACCCTCCAGTCCTCCTTTTTAAATATGGGGACCACCACCCCAGTCTGCCACTTCATAGGTACTGTCCCCGACCTCCACACGACACTGAAGAGGTATGTCAGCCAAGACAGCCCAACAATGTCCAGAGCCTTCAGTATCTCAGGACGACTCTCCTGGCGCCTTGCCACCGAGGAGCTTCTTAACTACCTCTGAGACCTCTACCAGGGATATGGGTGGGGCTTCCCCTGAGTGTTTAGACTCTTCCTCCTCCACTGAGGAAGTTTTAGCCAGCTTCAGGAGCTCCTCAAATTGTTCTTTCCACCGCTCGACAACATCCCCAGTCCAGGTCAACAGTTCCCCTCCCTGGCTGAACACAGCCTGAGTCAAGCCCTGCTTCCCCTTTCTGAGTCGCCGGATGGTTTGCCAGAACTTCCTTGAGGCCAACTGAAAGTCCTCCTCCATAGCCTCGCCGAATTCCTCCCACACCCGCGTTTTTGCTTCCGTGACCGCCGAAGCTGCAGCCCTTCTGGCCTTCAACATTCATTATCCATCTATCCATCCATTATCTGAACCGCTTATCCTGCTCTCAGGGTCGTGGGGATGCTGGAGCCTATCCCAGCAGTCATTGAGCGGCGGGCGGGGAGACACCTTGGACAGGCTGCCAGGCCATCACACAGGGCCGACATACACACACACACACACACACACACACACACACACACATTCATACCTAGGGACAATTTAGTATGGCCGATTCCCTCAACATTCATTATACAAAACATAAATACAACACAGACACAACACAAATGATGTCCAAAATACAAAAGGAGAAAAAAAACCACACAAAGATCGTTCAACAGAAGCTTAAACTGTTCTTGGGTTAAAAAGTTGTCTGACTTAAGGGAGTCCTGAAGCTTATTCCACTTTTGTGGAGCATTGTAAGTGAATGCAGCTTTTCCCAATTCCGTATTCATATATGGGAAATCCAAGGTAATACATTCTTGTGAATGTGCACGGTGTCCCATATTTCTAATTCTTAAAGTTGATGATAAATAAAACGGTAGCTTATTAAGGGTGGGTTTGTAAATTAATAAAAAAGATAGTGACAGATTTAAGAAAAAGGTTTGTAGGCAGTCATCAGGTAGAGCATTGAAGGTATACTTAATGACTGTTTCCAATAGTCTCTGCTGCCTTTTACCATGAAAGCAGCTGAGTAGAAAGATTGGCCTACATTCTCTGCCCCCACCCCATCCGCTATCCTCCACTTTTGTCCACAGCCCTGGTCATACTGGAGCAGACACAGTGGGACTTGGGTTGTGTGAGACACCCCGCCATCCCCTTCCCCCACCTGGCTGTTTGCGTGCATGAGTTTGTGTATGGCTACTTCCATGCATGGATGACTGTAATCCTGCCTGTGTGTGTTCTCATATGGGTATATGTTGTATAGCTGGAAATACATACGTGTGTGAGTGGGGCATTCATGAATGTTAGATATTGTCTACATGTGACATGCAGACATCTATGACCTACTTAAGTCTTTCACACCTCGAGAAAGCCATCATGCAAACCCATCTGTAATAGTTAATTTTCTCTCTCATTCATTTTTTTTTTTTACCTTTATTTAACCCACCAGGTTAATTAAGAAGCAGTTCTTTTTAAAGACATATTGACAAGAGGAAATTCAGCTCTTTAAAATGAAGGTGGGGTGGGGGGCTGTTTCAACATACCTAATGAACTAATCAATATCTGACATCACAACGCTGTCTGACATCTAATCAAGGAAGCTGTCCTCTAAATGAACCAAGATCACAATGTGTTATTGATTGAATTGGATTTGCCTAATTGTTACCTGAAGGATAGGTGCATTCACCATTGCAGGTTGACATCATTGAACTAGGTTTTAAAGCATTTATTTTTTAATATACAGAACAATAAAACTCTTGAACTCATTCCCACCATGCTCCCTGATTGCTGAGAATGGATGTGGAGGATGTTACAGGTGGAAACAGACTAAGGAAAGGGAAGTGAGACAGGGAGGCAAATGAAACTACACATAATGACACAAAAGGAGAAGATAATGACAATGCAGATTGAGATCTGAGCTGAAGAAAGTGAGGAATAAATTAGAATGGTAGACAGAAGATGTTGTGATTTCCCACTGGCCTTTGGCAAGTTGTTGTTTTTCTGTCAAAAGGTCATGTGACTGAGCCCCTGGCAGGAGGGGAGGGTTCAGATAGGCCCCAGAGAGCCAGAGGCACTGTGGGATTTTTGGGGGCTCACAATCAGGCATTGGAGGTAGGAAAGAGGAGGGCAGGCAAAGAATACTTAGTTTCTTTGCCTGAAGGTTGGCTTGACATCAGGCTTTTTGTAAGCTGCCTGTGTTTGTGTGTGCATGTGTGTGTGCACATGTCAAGTACCTGCATGCATATATGAGGGAAGGCGATGGATAATTGAATAATGACATTTTATCTGGAAAAAAACAGGCCCTCTGTCAAACTCGTAGGCTTTCACTGTCCCCCGTTTTCAAAATTACGACAGGCTTTCAAAGTAGGGGTGTCATTACCCATGAACAAGACAAGTTAGCTCACAGTATAAAAGGCTTGTGTGTGTGTGTGTGCGTGTGCGTGTGTGTGCGTGCGTGCGTGCGGGTTTGAATGTAGGATGAGGTGAGGGAGGACAAGTCAGATAATTTAGGTAAATAGCGAGGTGAGAGATTGGCAGTTTCAGAACAGGACCTTATCCAATGGAGGAGACCTTAAAATTGTACACTTGCCAGAATACACATGTTATATAGCCCTTTTATCTTTGCATCTATACAGGAATGTGTTGGTCTCTGAATGCTCGCTGTGTGTATGGAACATTGTGTTTGTGCACATATGCATGCCGAGAATGCGCCATACACACATGCACACATTTGCTCCATTGGATTTTTATTGATTTCTTTTCTCTCTCTTTTGAGCCAAAGGGCTTTCGGAGCATAAAGAGCAGGGTGCTGGGAAATGATAAGAAACCCCTAAAGCAGTCCTCTAACAAGCTCGCAAACTAAAAAAACATTGACTTCCGACTAACATGACAACCCATAAGCCATTTCTTCTAAAGGTGTATCCACACCAACCCGATTATCATCTTCAGAAAACTGATGGGCAGGATTACAAATAAGATGGAGTAACGGTGCCTTTTAATAACGGGTGTTAGTTTTGTCAATACTGTAATGATGACAAGACAAAGGGAAATTAACATAGGGTCAACAGCAGCTTGGTTCCTTGATTACTGCAGTAGCGTGAGTAGCAGCGGGCACTCCCCCTGTTCTGTTTCTAGGTCAGTTGGCCATGCTGTCTGATGTGTCTTCTCTTTTTCCCCACTGCGTACTCCCACCATCTTCTCCCCCTTTCAGCGGGCCTGTATGGACTAGCAGGTGTAGGCTGTCCCATAGGCTACTGTGGGCATGCGGGAGAGTAGATTGCTGCAAAGCGGTTGTGTACTGAAACGGTTAGATAAGGACATTTGCCGCCATTACATCAGGACATTATAGTGGCAGATCAGAAGTAAGCAGCGATGCTCAATGTCATCCGTGTCATTGCAGATCTGGGTTAAACTGACTGGATGGATGCAGCGCCCTCTTGTGGCGTGCATCTATAACTTGCCCTCGCCTGCCATCTTGTGTTGCCATGTTTTCTTTGCACTAGAGGTGTGCTGACAGGAATGATATTTAAAAAGTGTGCTGATGCCGCCTTTACATTGCTGATACAGGTTCTAAAGAAGCAATCCTGCTGCATGTCATGAAACTAGTTGGTCCTACATTTTGCATTTGCTTGGTTTTATCTCATTCATAATTGGGTTTTGTTTGGTTGCAGTTAATCATCCTCTTGTTTTGAAGATGTTGGAAACTTTTTTTTTTAAATGTTTCTTTTTTGAGCTGAGAATGTGTTGGTATTTCCCTAAGTTGGGAAAGGTCACCTGACTCGCCTCACATGGCTGCTTTGAGAGTGAGAATCTATGCTGTCTCTTAGAGCTAGGCGATATATTGATACTATACAGTGCCATGAAAAAGTGTTTGCCCCTTTCCTGATTTCCCCTATTTTTGCATGTTTGCCACACTGAATGGTTTTAGAGCTTCATACAAAATGTAATATAAGACAAGGAGAACCTGTGTAAACACAAATATAGTTTTTAAATGATAATTTCATTTATTGAATGCCACACACCCATATCACCCATGTGACTCAGTAATTGCCCCCCTGAACTTAGTAACTGGTTGGTTCACCTTTAGCAACAGCAACTGCAATCAAATGCTTCCTATTGGAGATCAGTCTTTCACATTGCTGTGGAGGAATTGTGGCCTATTCTTCTTTGCAGAATTGATGTTCAGTGACATTGGAGGGTTTTCGAGCATGAATTGCTCATTTAAGGTCCTGCCACAGCATCTTGATGGTGTTCAAGTCAGGACTTTGACTAGGCCATTCCAAAACCTTAATTTTGTTTCTTTTGAGCCATCCTGAGGTGGATCTACTCTTGTGTTTTGGGTCATTGTCTTGCTTCATAACCCAATTTTTTTTTTTTGTGACTTACTGGATGAGTTGTACTGTACCCTTGGAGGAATATCGGTAGGCCGGCCAGTCCAGGGAAGATTCACCTCTGGTGTGGTCCAAGTTTTCTCCATTTAGAGACAATGGCTCTCATGGTGGTTTGCTGGAGTCCCAGAGCCTTAGAAGTGCCCCCCCTTGTTTTTCTCCCAATTGTACTTGGCCAATTACCTCACTCTTCCGAGCCTTCCTGGTCACTGCTCCACCCCCTCTGCCGATCCAGGGAGGGCTGCAGACTACTATGTCACCTCCGATACAAGTGGAGTTGCCAGCCGCTTCTGTTCACCTGACAGTGAGGATGTTCACCAGGGGGATGTAGCACGTGAGAGGATCACACTATTCCCCCCAGTTCCCCCTCCCCCCGAATAGGCGCCCCGACCGAGCAGAGGAGGCACTAGTGCAGCGACCAGGACACATACCCACATCCGGCTTCCCACCTGCAGACACAGCCAATTGTATCTGTAGGGATGCCCGACCAAGCCGGAGGTAACACGGGGATCTGAACCGGTGATCCCCGTGTTGGTAGGCAACGGAATAGACCACCACACTACCCGGATGCCCAAGAAATGGCGTTAAAGTTTTCCAGAATGACAACCTCAACTTTTTTTCTCATCTCTTACATAATTTCTTTTGATGGCGACATAGTGTGCTGCTTGTTGAGACCTTGTAGTCTACTTCACATTGATGGTAAGTTTCTATATAAGCCATGTTTAGAGTAAGCAAGGCTGGCAGTGATCAAGCCTGGGTGTGTCTGCTCTAATTGAATCCACTGATCAATAAAATTTGGTTGATTGAGTGACTATGGGGCAGTTACTTTTTCACACAGGGTCGGTTGGTGTTGGATAACTTTTTTCCTTAAAAGAAATTATTATTTTAAAAACTGAATTTTTTCTTTACTCGGGTTCTCTTCATCTTATGTTACATTTTGTATGAAGATCTGAAACAATTAAGTTTGACAAATATGCAAAAATAGAGGAAATCAGGAAGGGGCAAATACTTTTTCATGGTACTATATATAACATCAACATCATGATATGGGATTAGATATTGTCTGAGATTTTGGTCATTGTAATATTGTGATAGTTTGCAACAGTCCAAAATTTCTTGATAAGGTGACTGTTTACCACATACAGCAGTTATGCTGTAAAAGTGCAACACTGAACATTTTGGAGGAAAAATTATTACTTTCCATGCAGAATTATAGTTTTCATTTTCTTGACATCTAGAGTATTTGAAATATTTGTTTTATTGGATTGTACATAATATTTTTGTTAAATTTTTATACCTTTATTCATGTTGTGTCTTTGCACTGTCTTCAGACCACAGAAGTGAAGAAAAATTGCATGCTATGTACTTTCTGACTATTTAAGATGAAAATCAGTCTTTTGTCATCTATTGTTTTAAATAGGCTCACAAAATGTGATTTAGAACTTTTTTTCTTATATAACTCGATATATCGTTATTGTCCACACAGAGGAAAATATCATGATATGAATTTTAATTCATATTATCCCCGCTTCTTGTCCCCTATTTCTGGGATGAAACTATTACAACCCTCCCCCTCTACCCCGATTTTCTGATATCAAATGGTAGCATCAGACACACCAACAATGCCCTGTATTGGAATGTTGACACACGTGGGGTCCAGGGAGTCAGACCAATAACATAAAAGGCAAGTAGAAAGAAGACACAAGCATTAGCCAACTAAACTCTCTGGGTAGACGATGTTCTACTACAACACCGACACCTTCAGTATAACCCACACCACCATCACTGTCCCCCTCCATCTACACCACTTTTTTATCCTGTTTCAAAATGTGAGTAAGAAGAGACAGGCATAAATCAAGGCAGAAAAGAAATGCGTTTTTATTGTTTCTTTTGTTTATCCTTTTGATTTAAATCTCATT
The DNA here is from genome assembly GCF_029633865.1 of Lampris incognitus. Taxonomy (NCBI): domain Eukaryota; kingdom Metazoa; phylum Chordata; class Actinopteri; order Lampriformes; family Lampridae; genus Lampris; species Lampris incognitus. The sequence continues at coordinate 27,261,000 of NC_079217.1, read as the reverse complement.
TGTTGTTTGTTTAAATAGTTTATTATTGTAATTCAATCTACCTATTTGTTTTGAATTTACGTACTAGAGTTAGTCAGTGTCCCTTTCACTTTTTTGAGATTTAAACCCATTGGGGTTTAGGTCCAGACTGTAGAATCTGGCGAGCAGGTTTCTGAGGGAAAATGTACAGGTTATGGACAATACATCAAAAAATAAGCTGAAATTATTCCTTTTATTTGATAAGCCTTGATTTTGTTGTATGGCTTACACTTATAGCTGATGACCGTGAATGATCGCCCTTCAGATGAGACTTTAAACCGAGATCCTGGCTCTCTGTGGTCATTAAAGATCCCATAGCACTTATCACAAATAGTAGGGGGTCCCCCGGTGTCCTGGCAAAATTCCCAAACTGGCTCTCGCCATCTGTCCACCTAATCATCCCTCCGTGTAATTCACTCAATAATTCCTCCCTCTCCACCTCAAAATGATGTGTGGTGAGCGTTCTGATGCAAAATGGCTGCCATGCATCACCTAAGTGGGTGCTACACATTGGTGGTGGTTGAGGTGAGTTTCCCCCTTTGGGTGTCAAGATAAAGCGCTATATAAATGTAATTCATTATTATTATTATTATTATAAATCTAGTGATGCACATCCATGACATATCAATGGTGAAATTTCTGTGGATTATTGAGTGTCTTGGGTCGACATCTGACAGCCTTGCGCAGGCATTTGAGCCAGGGATTGATCAAGTCCCAGCTTGTGTCCAAGGACTGTTGTTGGTCCAAGGATCAGCCCACTTGATCCCCAGCCATCAAAAAAAGCTCGCTCAGTTGCTTTTATGGTGGTTGTGAATGGTCTTTCTTTATGACGCACCAGCCATACTGAGAGGTGTGTATGCTACACAGAGTGACTGTGCAGCAAAGCTTCTTCAGCCAACCTTTATAGTCTCACACTATGCTCTGCAACCCTGGTGGTGCATCACTGAATCAGGTCCCTACAACTTTGCTCTCTTCTCATTGATTTACTTTATCCGATCTTCTTGAGGCACAGTAAGCTCAATTATGAAAACCTCCTTGGATGTTTCTGACAGTAGGACCACATCAGGCCTGAGCAAGGTCACTGCCACAGTGTCCGGGTACTTCAGCTTTCTTGTTTGACCTTTAAGAAACCCTTGTTAGCAAACTATTAGGTGTTTGAGGCTGTTACTGTGGCTGTCCCCCACTTTAACAAATAAAATGTGTTATTTTGCTGGGTGGAGGTGCTTAATTTGTCGGGAAATTACACTGCATTTAGTCCATCCTAGGTGTGTAGCTAGGGGCAGTGGGCAGCCGCCGTGCAGCGCCCGGGGACCAACTCCAGTTTGCCTTGCCATGCCTTGGTCAAGGGTACAGACAGAAGTATTAGCCCTAACATACATGTCTTTATGATGGTGGGGGAAACCGGAGCACCCAGAAAAAACCCACCTTAGACATGGGAAGAACATGCAAACACCATACAGAGGATGGCCTGGGATGACCCCAAGGTTGGACAGCCCCGGGGTTCGAACCCAGGACCTTCTTGCTGTGAGGTGACAGCGCTAACCACTGTACCACCATGCTGCCCAACATTTGCTACATAGTAACCATGCCATAGTAGCATTATATGAAGCAGTAGAAGTAGTCGTAGTATACCATGGTCAAGAGTCCATTTCACATCAAGTGCATTAGTCAAGTCAAGTTGCATTTTATATAGTGCTTTTCTAGCTACAACAGCCACTCAAAGCGCTTCACATTTCTGGTCAAATCTGAATTTCGAACACCTGTTACAATAGAACACAAGCCGTTTTCTGTACAATCGCTACCTATTTTGTATGTGTAAGGCCACTGAAATGTGATTTACAATGATTAACATTCACAAGTGAATAAAACAAAATTCTATCACCAATTGGAACACTCAAACACAAAGCAGAATGCAGTGCTAGCTGGCCCTAAATAGACAGTACACACCAACAGATTATCTGACCAGAGTATCTGATACAAAATTGAGAACCACCTTGACAAAGTACAGACTCATTGAGCACAGCCTAGCCATTGAAACAGGTCGCCACCGAAAATCGTGCCTACCTGTTGATGAACGGTTGTGTCAACACTGCTCTCTGAGCGAGTTGTAAAAATGAACACCACAAACTAGTAGCTTCTCTGGTTAAATAGTGCTGCCTAACGCAAGAGCAGATCAGCAAAATCCTTAAGGACCTGTTTATGTCCTTTGTGTCCGAATCCTTGTGTATATATATCTGAAGATTGTTGTGTTGTTATTCTATGTTAAGTACACTGAGTGCCATGAAACCAGAGTCAAATTCAATGTGTGTGTAAACTTACATGGCCAATAAAATCTGATTCTGATTCTGATGTCATTAGCAGTAGTGGCATTCTCTGACAGTTTTTAGGCAGCTAGTCAGGATGTACCCAAGGGTCCCTGGGATGACTGGCATGTAGTGTTGTTCTTGCCCCAGGAGAAAATGAAAGATGAACTTGGTGGGATGTTGTAGACTGTCCAGATCATGAACTTTATTGACTGGGGTTCTCCCTGCCAAAAAACAGATTAGATCTTCCAACAACTGCTACCACTTTATCCATGCTCCCTTTTGGCACATCCCTACCATCCTGCTGGTGTGTGCCTCTTCCACACCTACCTAAACCTGCTGGACAAGTTGGCACCTGTCCTTGCATTGGTTCTTATCTTAGTGAGGTGTTGAAAAGCTCCCACGGCCCACTCGTGTAGATATCTATGCTTCCTTTCGCACACTGTGTCTCAGCCGGGATTCAGCCTCTTCCACTGCATCCTTTGCCCACCACTTCCCAGCCTAGCATCAGTGCCAGCATAAGATACTTTGAGGTCACTGGATTTCTTATGTTGCAGTGCTTCTCTTGTATGGGAGACTGTGAACTTTTCATTTAGACTTAATTTAGGGTGCTGCTGCTCAGGCTGCATTACAGACCCAGCCACCTGTGGAAGTAGCTGATGATCTTTCTTAAAGCTCTCAATTGGCATCAGTTGGACTTTGTGCACCACAAGAAGCCAGAAGATTTTTGAGGAAACAGTTGGTTAACCCAGCCCTTGAACTTGCCTGTTGCTGCTAGCGAAGCCTCCAGTTCCTTTTGGGGTTGAGTATTTATGACTGTCACGTCACTAAAGCTCAGTCAAATATTGTGTCTCCGGTTTTGACTGGCTTCTCTGTCAATGACGGGATTCATGTATTATCCAGTGAAAAAACTTGTCACCCATCTTTCCCTTTTACAGCGCTAGTGACCTTGATTTTGCAGGCTTAAAGCTTATCCGAGCACATGTGATGAGCTCTTCCGGATGCACACCAGTCTTGGTCAATGGGGCTCTGGACTCCTATTAAGCAGATTCAACCAGCATGCTGATGGTGAGGGCTTGTAGTTTCACATACAACACAATTTTGAGATTGGGATTTTGGGTGACATGTTTTTTTCCCATATATATTAACAAATAACTAATATAACAATACTATATTTCTCTGAGTCTCAGAGTGGATTTCACCCAAATAGAGGTACCATGGACATGATTTTCATTGCTCGCCAACTACAAGAAAAATGCCGGGAACAAAATCAGCCATTATACATGGCCTTCATAGACCTCACCAAAGCCTTTGACTCTGTGAACTGTCAGGCTCTGGCTGGTTCTGGCAAAAATTGGCTGCCCGGACTAATACATCTGGATACTGCGACTACTGCATGACAATATGTCAGCCACAGTACTCAGTGGCAGTGGAGATGAAGTGGAACCCTTTAGGGTTCACACTGGAGTCAAGCAGGGCTGTGTCATTGCTCCTACCCTATTCTCCATTTTCATTTCTGCTATCCTCCATCTTATGGGTAAACACCAGCCTCAAGGAGTCAGAATCATGTACAGAACCGACGGACAACTCCTGAACATCAACAGATTCAGGGCTAAAAGCAGAACCACCACCATATCCATCATGGAGCTGCAGTATGCTGACGACAATGCCCTCGTGGCCCATTCAGATGAGGCCCTACAGTGCATTCTGGATGCTTTTCCAAGGCATACAAACAGCTTGGTCTGGCCCTTAACATAAAAACGACCCGACCACTTTACGTATCTCGGAATCCTCCTATCCTCCAAAGCTAACATTGATGAGGAAATACACCACCGCCTCAGTTGTGCCAGTGGGGTTTTCTCAACACTGAGAAAAAGGGTCTTTGAAAACCGTGACCTCCAGGCCAGGACGAAAATTCTGGTCTACAGAGCGGTAGTGTTGCTCACCCTACTGTATGGTTCAGAATCCTGGACCACATACAGCAGGCACCTGAAGGCACTAGAGGCACATCATCAGAGGTGCCTCCGAAAAAGCCTCAAGATCACCTGGGGGGGGGGGGGGCTAGGCTAGCATTCCCTCTATCACTGCCACCATTGCCCAACACCAGCTCAGATGGACTGGCCATGTCATCTGTATGCCTGACTCTCGCCTTCCAAAACAAGTCCTATACTCCCAGCTTCTCACAGGACAACATGCACCGGGAGGTCAAAAGAAAAGGTGTAAGGATAACATCAAAGCGAACATCAAAAAATGCCACATAGACCCTAAGACCTGGCAGGACACAGCAACCAGCAGGGCGACCTGGAGAAAACTTGTCCGGGAAGGAGCTGCACTATATAATAATGATCTCTGCCATGCTGCAAAAGACAAGCGCAGACTCAGAAAGGAGGGAGTTTCCACCAAAAAGGCCCAAACCAATCCCACAACTACCACCACCCACACTGCACCAAAATAAGCGACTCCATGATCAGCCTCTTCACCCACCGCCCATGATATTTCTTTTAAGTGTAGCTTTGCCATTGTCCACTTCTAACGTTAAGTAACTGGTAACCTGAAATATGTGCCGATGTTGAGTAACATCCAGTATTTTTACTTAATGCAGACTTGGTCCTTTAATTAAGAATTATGCAATGCATCTTAATCTTTTTTTCTCTCTCTTTTAGGGAAATCTGCAATGTACTGTATGGAAAAAAGGCACATAAGTTGCTTTGCTTTTATTTTAGACATGTTACATCAGCTCTCATCCTTCTAAGTAGTGAGGAATGCTCTCTGGTACCCGATACCCTGTTTGCCTATTAGCAACCAGATGTCACAGACTAATGGCACCTTTAAGTGCATTGCAGTCTAAAATGTTAGTAAATGGGAATTAAGATGACCACTTTCATTTAGGAGGCTGTCGAAGGGTTGTTGAGAATTCATGGAGATCAAAGCAGAAAAATTGATAAAGGAAAATATCAAAGATTTGAGTCACAGCTTTGAAAGGACAAAATGGGAGTCACCTTTTCCAGGAACACTTGATTTACTCTCTTCTTTCTCACTCACTCCATCAGCTCACATTTGGTACAGTAGTTATCAATATTTCTCTTGTCCTTTTCTGTTCATTTTGTGTTATTCTTTTTTTGCTCTTGAATTGAAAGAATAATTTCTTTCCACAACTCTACTGCCCATCTGTCTTTCCTTCTCGCTCCTTACAAGTTCACTATTCATAGATTCCAGCTCTCCTTAACTATAGACTATTACTCTTTAACATCTTAATGGTAATTGGAAATAGTTATAGAAATAGAAATAATTTTGCCCTAGCCAATGAAAATTAGTGATACTGAACACTTTTTCTGAGTATTTGTGCCATCGCATCCGCTCACGCATTTAGTGTAATTTTAAACTTGTGAGTCTGCACAAGTTATGAAGTGGGGCAGCGTGGCTCAGGAGGTGGAGGGGGTCGTCAAGTAATCGAAAGGTCACTGGTTTGATCACCGGCTCCTCCAGAGAGCATGTCAAAGTGTCCTTGAGCAAGACACTGAAGCCCTAACTGCTTGATGAGCAAGTTGGCACCTTGCATGGAAGCCTCTGCCATCAGTGTATGGCTGTGTGTGTGAGGCGTACATTGTAGAGCACTTTGAATGGTCGGTAGACTAGAAAAGCACTATATAAATGCAGTTCATAAGTGTTAACAGGAGCAGTGTGTCATAGGTTTAAGTTTTTCCTTGAATAAGGACACAGTACTGTGCCACTTTTGATTGAAAGGTGCTATATGTAATATTTCAGCTCTCCTGAATATGTTTTCCATAATGTGACTAGTAAATATCAGCAGGGTTTTCTGGTTGTGGTTGAAACTTGTGGTTGTGTTTGAAGTTACTCCACTCACCCACCCACTCCCCAGATTTCTGCTTTCAAAAATACAAGAGTCAGGTTAGTTGTTTTTGTTCATGTTTGAAGCCCACATCTCAAAAGACTTTGCTTGTGCTCATGGTCCTCGGCAAACTATGGTGTGATCACAGCGATATCTACGAGTGTGATCACAGTGATATTTACTAGGGCCTTCCAAAATGACATGTCAGCAAAAGTGCTTTTATTTGTTGTTAGCTACATCAATAAATGATAGGTGCCACAATTCAAGTAGAATTATACATATCAACTTTAAGGAAAGTGTGCAGTCCATCCGCAGCATAAAAAAGGATACTTTTACAAGCTGAAGCCATCTCAAATCTTTGAAACACTTCCATAATGTTTTCATTGATTTTAAGTTATCATTGGCCAAATTAGCAACATTACTATTCTTATTATTCTCCAAACATACCGTTTAATTGTTTGCTGTTTTTTTGTTTTTTTGCATTTTCCGTCTTTATTGGATAGTGATAGTAGAGAGAGAGAGACAGAAAAGGCAGGGGAGAGGGAGGGGATGACATGCAGCAAAGGGCCTGGGCCGAATTCGAACCCAGGCCAATCATCCTCTGACAATTCAACTTCTGATTCATTTTCCTATAGGGACTTAATTATATCAAGGGAAGGGCAATTAATGGCTGAGATTATGTCTTATATTCTAGATATAACCCTTTCATTCTGGGGTTTTATTTCTAGAAACTCATCTAGAATGGATTCCTGTGGCAGTTGTGGAAATTGGGATGTTTTATTATTTATAAAGTCATGGATTTGTAGATACTGGAAAAAATCTGATGGTCAACGATGGTATTTTTGGGATACCTGATTTAAGGAGGCAAAAACGTCGACATATAAATCTTTAATTGATTGTATCTATTGTCTTTCCTATAATTTAAATGTAGAATCAGTCAAAGACGGTGGGAACACATAATTCCTGTTCATTTGAGCAAGTTTTGATATTGATTGCTGACCAAACCTTTTCTTAAATCATATCCAAGTTCTTAGAGACTGGTATACGAATGGTTTATTACTGAAAGGTGTGACTGTTAGCGGTAGTGCCATACGGAGCAGAGATGCTAGTGAGGTCTGTTTACAATACAGTGATTTTATAGTTACCCAACCTGGGGAGTCCAAAGCAGAACTATTAAGCCAATAGACTAAGTTTCATATACTTGCAGCTCAGTAGTAGATCTGGAAGTTGGGCGGTGGTAGGCCACCAGAAGCTTTTGTTCTTTGCAAGTATTCCTTTCAAGTTCTAGGAGATTTACCATTCCAAATATAATGAAATATCACTTTGTCCAGTACATTAAAAAATAATTTATGAATAAAAAGTGGAATACACTGAAAGACATTAAGGCATTTAGGCAAAGTATCAATTTTTACAGTTAACACAACCAGCTAAAGATAATGGAAGGAGTGACCATCTGCTGAAGTAATTTTTTGTATGTTTTAGTAAGGGGAGAAAATTTGCTCCAAAAAACTTCTTATATGTTCAGGTTACTTTTATTCCTAAGTTAGGGAAATGGTCTGAAACAATTTAAATCTTCATCACGCAGAGGTTTTCTCACTTATTCATTGACTAAAAGTAATTCTCTTTTGTTCAAGTTTATTTTGTAACCTGAAATGACACCAAAACGCTCCAGAGTTGATAGACTATGAGGAAGGAAAGTAATGGGGTCCGAAATGTAGAGGAGGAGACATGCCCTTATTTCTCTATGCCTTTGATCAATTGCTCATGTCGCAGGGCTATTGTGAGGGGTTCTATAGCTATCACAAATAACAGAGGTGAGAGTAGACAGCCCTACCTGATGCTGTGATGGGGTGGGAAGTAACTTGATTGAATTAGATCGGACAAGAGCCATTGGGGCAGTATACTGATTTTTTTTTTTTCTCCCCAATGGTACTTGGCCAGTTAACCTATCTTTGCGAGCCATCCCGGTCGCTGCTCCACCCCCTCTGCCGAGCCAGGGAGGGCTGCAGACTACCACATACTTCCTCCGATACATGTGGAATCACCAGCCGCTTCGTTTCCCCTGACAGTTAGGAGTTTCGCCAGGGAGACGTAGTCAAGTCAATTTTTTTTTTCTATAGCCCAATATCACAAATTACAAATTTGCTTCAAGGGACTTTACAGTGTGTGGGAAGATCACACTATTCCCCCCAGTTCCCCCTCCCCCCTGAACAGGTGCCCCAACCAACCATAGGAGGCGCTAGTGCGGCGACTAGGACACATACCCACATCCGGCTTCCCACAGCCAATTGTGTCTGTAGGGACGCCCAACCAAGCCAGAGGTAACCACAGGGATTTGAACTGGCAAGCCCCATGTTGGTATGCTACGGAATATACCACTACACTACTTGGACGCTTCAGATTTTTTATCCAGGAAAGGAATTTTTGCCCAAACCAAATCTGCCAAATGCATGGTTAAGATAATCCCACTCTACCTGGTCAAAAGCTTTTTCTGCATACAGAACAAGAATTGTTTCTGGGCTATATAACTGGAGTGTTTACCTACTCTGGAGTGTAAGCTTATTATTTAGCAGCTGCAGGTGGATAGAATCCACTTTGGCCTGGAAGAAGTACAGGATCTGGGAGCAGAGGTCGGGGGCACCTGAGGGGTGGGGGGCATCAAGGGGCCAGTTGATGGTGGAGAACAGCATTCTCGGGTGATTTTGCTGGTTGCCAATGAGAGGAGTAATACTGCGTCTTTGTCTGGGAGAGAGCTTCTTGAGTGTTCTTCGTGTGATCTTTAAAGGCCTTGAGGTGGACAGTGAGGCTGGACCTTTTACAGAGCCTCTCCAGTTGATGACCGCTGGAATTCATGGTGCAAAACTCAGTGGTGAACCAGGGGGCTGGACAGGAGAAGGAAACAGTACGGATTATGGAGGGGGCAAGAGAGTCAATGCTTAGGGATAAGGCTGCATTGTAGCGGGCTATCAGGCCATCCACTATGGTGTTGGGGGGCTCTGAGGCCATATGAGTCGCTATCATGTTAGTCAGGGCTGGTGCACTCACTGTCTTGATGTTCCTTAACATAATGGTACATTTTGTAAACTTCCGAGCAGGGGGACAGGAAAGGTTAAGTGGATGGTATGATGATAGAATACAGCTAGGTCCAGGCACCTCAGATGGGAGGGAGTTATCAGAGTAGAGCACAGCAGATCCAGCGTGTAACCTTTGGCATGGGTGGGACCTTGAACATACTGTGTGATGTTAATGCAGTCCAGCAGTGACAAGAATTCAGCGGCAAATGTGCATCTGCTCGAGTCTACATGGCTATTGAAGTCACCTAGCAAGAGTGTAGATGGAGACATGGAGCAGATGAAGGTGAGTAGCTCAGATAGTTAAAACATGAAGGTAGTGGAGGCTTTAGGGAGGCAGTAGACAAGGACCACCTGGAGCTGTGTTGACACAGCCAGTGTGAAAGCAACACACTCAGATGAGAAGACATTATTACTGGAAGTTCTTTAACCAGGATGTCAGCTTGATGTATAACAGCCAACCCACCACCACAACCCATGGAATGAAGTTTCTGTATGTACACATACAGAATACAGATGCAAAGTCAGGCTGGGAAGAGAAGCCCTGTATCTCACTTCAGCCTTGCAAAAAAGAGATTCCACCTCATTAAAGGAGGCCCTACGTTTATCTAGATCCACACTATAGTCAGGGAAAATGTGATTTGTTTTCCCTGAGGAGTATGCTTTTGGCCCTTCTCTCTTGCTAAGCGGAGGATCCGTTCTTTCTCCTGGAAATAGTGGATTCGTAAGATGAATGGCCGAGGTCTTTCACCATCATAGGATTTCAGAGCAGCTGAATGATGAGCGCAGTCCAGAGTCACTGGTTCTTTAAGGCCAGTATGTCCAACGAGTAAGCTAAGTAAAAGTTGCAAAATGAACTGCGTGGGATTGCCCTTCTCCAGCCCCTCCTCAACACCCAACATGTGTATGATGTTATGCCTGTAGAATTTTTCCACCGTGTCCAGTTTAGACTGAAGTCTACTGGTAGCATTAGCAAGCCCGATATGATTAGCTTCCAGTATGTCCACGCATTCAGCTAAGGTGTTCATTAGGGTCAGGCATCGTTTGGATTTTAATGATTCTGATTCTGATTCCGGTTCTGCTTTTCGATTCCGGTTCTTAGCGATTCTCAGTTCCAGTTCTTTGAGAGGCGGGGTCAAACAGGTCACATGCTTATTTCACAGAAGAAAAATGTACTTAAAAAAACTTTATACAAGCCATTCCATTTTAAGAACGGATAATTCATGTGTCTCATTCTTAGATTTACATTTACAATAACGGTCTTCATACATGAAGATGAAGAAGTAAAGACACAGTCACAACCTGGTCTGGACTACCAGGTATTAAACTCCTTAAATTAAGACAGTTCTTGTTTAGAAAAAATGAGCATATCTGCCTTCTCAGGCTGTATACGCAAGCGTTCAGCACAGGGGGGGAAAAAAGTCAGTATCTGCATACATTTTATAACAGTTCGCTCATGTACAAGTTGTTTGCTGTCTCGCTGTTGCGAATTACACAAACGTTATTAATTTTCACGTACCCAATTGCGATGAGGTGCTGCTTGCTGTTTGCTCAGGGTTGGCTGAAGAGGACCCTGAGGCAGGAGATGGAGACCGGCACAATGTGTCAAACATGTTACACTGGTTAATTTGTACACAAGGCTGGATTACGGACCGGGCATGCTGGGCAAGTGCCCCGGGGCCCCAGACCACGAGGGGCCCCAAAAGGTTAGAGGCGATGCTGTGAGCTGCTATTCTCATCTCTTTGTTTTGCAGTTCAAAATTGTGTTGTACTTTGTAGTCGCCATCTGAATCCCATGCAGATTGGCATAGCGTCGAGTATTACATTTAACAATGGTATTGTTTGCATAGCCTATCTGACGGGGGGGGGCATAATGGGCGTGCATGCCCCCGGGCCCCCTGGTGGGTTAATCCAGCCATGTTTGTACACCATGTAGGCGAAGGTGTTTGGCAATATTTGTTGTGCATCCTATCCTCCCTTGCACAAAGTAATTTTGCCACAGGTGTTGCACTGTGCCAAACCTTAATTTTTCAAGGCAAAATTAAGCCACACGTTCAACCGCCGCTTGCCCTGGTCCATGATGGTGTGGAAGTGCAGGAATGAGGAGACGAAGAGATGGATTCGAGTCAATTCTGTTTACTCGCCACACAAAACGACACTGATACAGCACAATCTCTCGTGGCAACCAGCTAACCGCTAGGCTGCTGCAAACATGGCTCCACCCCCGGAAACTCTAAGCAGTGCCTACGTCAGCACTCTGAACGTCTGCCTTAAAGGAGCAGCAGCCCCTGGTGAATCTACCCTCAATTGTGTATCACCACAATGGCACACATTTAACTTGCAGAGGCAGAAGCTGCATGCCGCCATCACGGAAACTGAAACTAGCTTTAGCACGAGTAAAATTTATTTAGGAACCGATAAGCAGAATCGAATTTTGAATTTCTTAACAATTCCTTTGGAATCAGAATTTTGGAACCAGTTCTCGATGCCCAAACCTAGTGTTCATACCCTCTTCTACACCATCAATCCTTGTTCCATGGTCTGCTAAGGCCATCTTAATGGGGTCAATGATTTAATGGATCTCGTCACGAAGAGAGCTGATTTCGTCCCATATGACTTCTTTGACAATTACTTGGAATTCACTTAGCAAATTAGTATCAAAGTTAGCAAGCACCATCTTACAAGCTTCTGGCTCCGTCATCATTGATTTGCCTTTTCCTGGTTGTTTGGTGGGGCCCATCTTGGGGTAAATTACACCTTAATATGATAAAGCGCAGTCATAATACAAAAATAACAAAAGTTGTGAATTATAACATAGGACTACGTTAAATATTGCGCAAAAATCGGACCTTGTAGAATACCCATCTACTCAGGTTGCCCTCTACCGACCTTGTATTTACTTTTTTCTTTTCTTTGGATTCCCCCCCCCACACACACACCCCATTTTCTCCCCAGTTGTATCCAGCCACGCGACCTCCAGTGCGCACTGGGGCGGTTTGCAGCCGAGTGTGAAATGGCCGGGATGAGAGTCAGCACCTCCACGTCTGAGGCCATGGTTCCCTACTGTAAAATGGTGGATTGCTCCCTCCGGGTTGGAGATGCATTGTTGCCTCAAGTGAAGGAGTTCAAGTAGCTTGGGGTCTTGTTCAAGAGTGAGGGTAGGATGGAGTGGGAGATTGACAGGTGTATTATTGCAGCATCAGCAGTAATGCACACGTTGTACCGGACCATTGTGGTGAAGAGGGAGCTGAGCCAGAAGGTCTTCGTTCCAACCCTTACCTATGGTCATGAGCTTTGGGTAGTGACCGAAAGGGTGAGATTGCGGATACACGTGGCTGAAATTAGTTTCCTCCGTATGGTGTCTGGGCTCAGCCTTAGCGATAGGGTGAGGAGCTCGGACATGCGGAGGGAGCTCAGAGTAGAGCCGCTGCTCCTTCGCGTTGAAAGGAGCCAGTTGAGGTGGTTCAGGTATCTGATTAGGATGCCTCCTGGGCACCTTCCTTTGGAGGTTTTCCGGGCATGGCCAACTGTGAGGAGACCCCGGGGTAGACCCAGAACTCGCTGGAGGGACTACATGTCCAATCTGGCCTGGAAACACCTTGGGATCCCTCAGAAGGAGCTGGGTGGTATTGCTGTGGAGAGGGACATCTGGAGTGCTGTATTTTGCTTGCTGCCACCACGACCCGACCCCCGGAGATACGTCTGAAGATGAATGGATGAATGAATTATTCAATATCTGGCCAATTATCCCACTCTTCCGAGCCATCCCAGTCACTGCTCCACCCCCTCTGCTGATCAAGGGAGGGCTGCAGACTACCCTCATGCTTCCTCTAATACATGTGGAGTCACCAGCCGCTTCTTTTCACCTGACAGTGAGGAGTTTCACCAGCGGGATGTAGCACGTGGGAGGCTCACGCTATTCCCCCCCAGTTCCCTCTCCCCCCTGAACATTTGCCCCGACTGACCAGAGGAGGTGCTAGTGCAGCGACTAGGACGCATACCCACATCCGGCTTCCCACCCGCAGACATGACTAATTGTGTCTGTAGGGACGCCCGACCAAGCCGGAGATAACACGGGGATTTGAACTGGCAATCCCCGTGTCGGTAGGTAACGGAATAGACCGCCATACCACCCGGCTGCCACGTTTCTTGCCATCTTGATCAAGTTTCTTCAAAGTACAATTCACACAGCAGTGAAATTCCAGTGAGGAGTTGATAATGTCCACTCAGAATTGTTTTAGTGCAAAATTGGTTCAAAACAATGGAAAACAATAAAGAGCAAATTAGCAAAATGAATTCAATAAAATCACGAATGAAACCATCAAAAGCTATGCATCACACGCGCACACACAGAAAAACAGACAGTGGAATAAGAACAATGACGACAAAGTTGGAAACCTAATTCCATGTTATATGGGCAGGCCCTGGTTTCCAAACATCTTAAAGCTTCAGATTATATGGGGTGCTTTTCTGCTGGTAGGATAGCAGATTAACTGCTGCTGTCATCAGAATTGTTATATGGTGATTTATTTAGAGTAGCTTTTTTTATATCAAAGTTTTACATTGCTTGTCTCGAAAAAATCTGAAATGCTTCATTCTGCTTAATTTCCTCTTTCTCTACCCTTTTTGATTTAGTCTCCCCCCAGTAAGAAGCGTAAGATAGATAAAGTACGTAAGCCCCTGACCTTCATACTTTTGGAAGTTGTTCTGAAGGAGCTCCAGGCCAAGGCCTCTGTGATAGGCTGCTCATCCTCCAGCCCTGTGGACGGTGTCACTGTTCTGGTAGAAAAGACACTCACTGAACTACGGGTGGGCAATATGGATTCACCAATATGACATCTTGAGATACTAAGATATTACGATATTTATATTGGAGAATTTCTCCAATTAGAAAATTCAGTAATATAACACACATGTAGAAGCATATTGAATTTGTCACAGTAATTTTGTGTAGTAAAATTACTGCTTGAATTCTATATTTAGTTAAGATTATGCATCAGTTTATACTTACTTCAAACATGTAACCTTACACGTTAATACATAGACGTACATCACACAATATCCAGCCGTTTCATCTCAATGTGTGTGTCTGACTCTCTGCAGGTGCTGCACAAGCGAGTCCCATGCAGAAACCAGCAGCAGAGCCTGTTTCTGACCGCTGTGGAGAACACTTGGATCCATGGACGACAGAAACGACGCGAACAGAAACGTCAGTTGCGAGAGCTGCCCAGAGCACCGCCCAGTGCTGGAACATGCTCTCAAATCACTAGGGCAACAGCTGCCCCTGCCACTGAACCATCTTCCCAAACCCAGGGACCCTCCATAAAAAGCAGCGACATCCAGAGCAGCACCTGGGACAAAGCTCCAGCTTCACAGGCGCCAACAAAGCAAACATCCATCAGTGGCTCCTCAGACAACAAAATGAGTGGAAAAGGACCTCAACAAACAACTGAGGAACAAAGTGAGGTTTTAGAGAACACAACAAGCAAAGATGTGGATATGGAATCTCCCACCCTCACCGAGGCCCCAGCACAGTCAGCAGCAGCCGCTGGACAGGAAACTAGTCCAAAGGAAGGACCTGCCACAGCACTGGCAATAACAGGCACCGCACTGGGAGATGTGCCAGCAAAGCGGCCCCTGAGCCCCAGTGCAGTTCAACACTTCCTGTTTAAGTGTCTGCTCAATGTAACGCTGGAGGAGAGTGATATAGTGATTGAGATGCATTGGGTGGAGGGCCAGAATAAAGACCTGATGAACCAGCTGTGTACCTACCTCAAGAACACACTCTTAAAGTTGGTGGCAAAACCCTGAATGGCAGGAGTAATGGAAGAAATGTTTTTTTTTTTTAGTTAGTAGAGTGGATGCAAGTAAATCTGAGCAATAAAATTACTTTTAGAATGTAGACTCAAGTGCCTTCCTGTTATATCTGAATGCAAAAGCTTTCCATGCATTTCAAATGATCCCATGGTTGAGTTGGTTGATCCCATGGTTGACTTGTTCTTCTTTCAGTTGCCGTTTGTGAGAGAACCAAAGGTTGTTTTTGACCAAGTTGTAACTTCTGCAAAGGTCATACTCATGTAACACGTGGCCTGTTATTTCAGGTCGTATGTATGGATTTAATGTACCCGAGTGTCCCTTTCAAGTCATCTCACAGGTTAGTATTGTTGTAGCTCTAATTTTCAAGGAATCGTTTTTAATAAATATTGACCTGTTTTAAAATGTGTGCATCATTTCACCCGTGCCAAGCCGTCCTAGACTGTTTGTATTGTAGTATCGAAGTATGGCCAGCAGAGGTCACACGATCCTCTTCCATCTGATATTGGCTGTGGTCTATTGATAAAGCTCCTATTTTATTTTATTTTATTTTTGTGGTCCGTCGTGATTCACACAGGTTGTTTTATGTTTTGTTTAATAGTCACCCTCCATATTATTATTATTATTATTATTAATTGTTTATTAACAATAATGTGGCTTGTATACTGCCTGAGGTAAAGGAGTGTAAGGGGGACTGCATGTGTCAGTAATTTAAAAGCCAGATTCACTTTCTGGTGTGCGTATTTTATGCATGCTAAACAAGGACTTTGACTTCACTGTCAGTTTCTGTGGATGAAAATCATGTGAAAGTAAAGCGTCAGCATGCAGACGACGGGCGCCACTGTTCCTACACATGTCACGCACTATCTCAGGGCTGCGGGTTATGACATGAAAATGCGTTTGATGTTATACTGATATCTCAAGTGTAGTGGAGACTGCGGCCATATAAATTATTAGTTCAGACGTTGACGATTTAAATCGGGGAGTGCTTGCAATCGTGTTGCAAGAGCTGCCATAGGCACGAGAAACTTCTCCGGAGGTTCCTAGTGAAAGAAAACGTGTCCTTGAAATCAGCTGGGCAGTGACCACGCCGCTGGAGATGAGGGCGGATGTGATGCGCGTCACGCCAGGAAGAAATCATGCAAATGTAATAAGGAATTGGTGGGTGGGTTAATAGCAGGTTTTCTCTGGTTATTCACAATTTCCGTTTTCCCGCCGCAGTCAGCTAATTGTAGAATCTAGGTTACCAGAGTAGTTGGGGATAACGTTGAGAATGGCGCTCAATGCCGTTCTGTTGAATATAAGCGCTATCTACCTCCGCCCGAGTAGTAGGCTAATGATTAAACCGAAGCTGTATTACGTCTCTTTCTGTTCGCAGACACGGACGGGGGAGCACGGTTGGAATTTTAACCCTGTCGGTGTCGTTTGCGTTTAACGTGAGCAAATAAATTAGTCATCGGGTTTGAGAGGCGGGAGATCTGTGCGCAGAGGCACGGCGTCGCTTTGGCCCATGTGTGCAAACGCCGTACTTGTTGTTCTTTACCGCGATTGGCGGTTTTAGTAATCATATGGTAATGAGATGTAAATACACTGCAGCGATTGGTCGCTTGCAAATTACGGAACCGATTCAACGCTCATCAAACCGTCGCTCTTATTACCCGGAGCAACTCTTAAATTTATTTACCGGTAAAATTTCCTAGCCGGGCTTGCGAGACAATTCAAAGGGGCGAGCGCCGTGTAAAAAGGCCGCTTATGATGTCAAATTAAAACCCCGTTGTCGTCTCCATCTCCGTTCCCTGCCGATGTTGCATGGGAGGGAATATGTCTGTGGGCGGTCACAAATGGTATGGCTCTAAATCTCATTTGTTTCCTACTACTTTCAGCGCCATCTTGTTGCAACTCTTCTACGTATGTGGAAGAGTTTCTACGAGGGGTATCTGATTACCCATTTCATCCTCAAACACCGGGAAGCTCGTCCCCATCAAAACACAACGCGGCCCCGGGTTTGCTCCGTCGTTATTCCTTTTAATAGCGCAAGTCTCTCCAGCGGGAAAGAAATGAGTATCGAAACGCTCCTGGAAGCGGCCAAGTTTTTGGAATTGCAAGCCCAGCAACAACAGAAAGCACGTGGTAAGAGGGATCTACCAGAAATGATGTTGTTTTACAGGTTTTAAACAAACAAAAAAATCTTGGGAGTAAGGTATATCGGAATCTGTAGTGTAGAGCTGGGTAGTCTCTTATATGGTCACATTTCTTTCTCCCAGATTGTGAAGGAGACCTCCTCCCCCCTTGCTTAACTTTGTCATTGCATAGTGGATTTATAATTCTGATGTGTGCTTACTCGTTTTTGTAGCGGAAGTCTAAAGTAACCTGAAATGACGTTGTGCAGTTTTACTTTCACAATGACTTTCACAGTGATTCGGGCGTAGTGTAGAATGAAATCGTCTATGCTGGTACAGATTCTCCTCAGAGCAGCCCAATATATATATATATATATATATATATATATATATATATTTCTTTTCCTCTTACTATCAGACACAGGGAATTGCGGTTCGGAGAATTACCACATCTAAATGTGCAGACATTTAACTAGCGTTTATTCGCCACAATGTTGTCCGATTCACGACCAACTACGCCCGTTTCGCCACACGAAACGGCGTAGCGATGTGTACAAACACACCGCGACTGACTTAATATTTCTAAAATCCTGAAAACAATATATGACAAGTAAAAGGGCGGTGGCGGACGGGAATGCTAGACCTTTTTTTTTTCTTTTTTTTTACATAATGACCTGACATAGCCGGGGTGTCGAATGACGCCAGCTTTCATGCCTCCCTCCCCCTTTCACGATACATCTGCGCTTCTCAGTCTCGCCAAGAAAACTTTCCAAGAAACGCGTACAGATCGGTAGATCACATCTGTAGATCACTCGATCGTCCCGGGGAACCTCCATCTTTTATTTTGCCCTCAAATGCGGTTATGCGAACTCGCAGTTAAATCTGCGGGCAGTCTGTGATCCGTCGAGCGCGTATGGGTGAAAAGGAGCCCCGCCCCTCCGTGTCTCCGCTCCGCCCGTCCACCACGTGCGTCTCCCTCCTCCTCCCGTCCCCCCTTCCTCATCCTCCTCCTGCCCCTCCTCTATGGAGCAGGTCACTGTGTGGAGGAAAGTAGGCCAGTGTTTCTCTTCCCCCCTCGTCTCTTGCTACGTGCTGCTGCAGTTATATAACGCCAAGATGTACTCCCTTTTATGTATTGTTTTTTTCCCCATTTTAAATGTTTTTTTCATAGTGAAGACCCCCCCCCCTCCCCACGCACGCACGCGTTGGTTGTATATCAGCACTACTGCACCGTGAAGTATCCCAGCCCCATAGAGGTGTTCAGCTAGTGTAACATAAATGACTGTTTATTATTAGTAGTAGTATTAGTATTATTGCTGTTGTTGATAGCCACATCTGTTAAGGAAAATATTTAATGTTACCTGAAAATGCTGAGTCATTTACTCCGAAGTGGTGGGTTTTTTTTAGATTTTAGTTTAACTGAAATTTTAATTGTCTTTTTTTTTAGCTCTTTGAGGTGGGCCTGTTTCCTCAGCATTAAATTGCCAGTAATGTCTGCCACGCTGTATTGATGTACATTTGGTAAATGAATAAAATGTGAAACATGAGAGGGTGTTTCTAGTTAATGCAGTGAAATCCTTGTGAAATACTGCATACAACTGGCAATCCCCCCATTTATAAATATGCTCATGCAAATGTCTTGTGTCAATATGAGGTTGTTTCCAGTACATGTTCAGTCATGGTTTGTTGTGTATTGTGGTTTGGGAGAAGTTTTGTAATCTGCAGTTCCATTATTGGGAGGTGAAGAACCTGTAGGATTTAGACCTTACTGTTCATTCAGCTTGTGCACGCCAGTACTTTCTATGGCAAGTGTGTGTAAAACTGTAATCTCCTTCATTCCCTCTTATTTACATTCTTTGCTATCCACAGCCCTTGTTTTTAAAGACTAGTGATACAGATGACAATAACAGCAAGAATAGATCGCAGCATGGGGGATTTGTGTGCACAGGTGGAGTGTCATAACAGTATAACAAACCAAACTGCTCCTCAACTTTGAACTGTCAAGAGGAAGCAAATCCTCGTGGTCGAAACCTATTCAGTCAGAGACTAACTGCAGTTCAATGGGAGGAAAATATTTCGTGTTGCCTGACAGTGTTGAGTCATTTCTCCGAAACTAGATTAGATTTTATGACCTAAGAATAATCTCTGTCCAATCTGTCACATTTCAGATGCTGGTTGGCCCACGTTTACATTTAGCAGTCACTTTAATCCAAAGCAACATACAAGAGAGTCGGCAATTAGACTAGACTTAGACTACTTTTATTGTCGTTGCCTCATATGCATGTCTCATACATACAAGGGAACGAAATTGTGTTTCACAAGATAAAATATTAGATAAATTTGTGTGTATGACCCTAGATAAATTGAATACATTTGTGTTGTCGACCGTCATCATATAACACTATACAGCAATCGTATCATAGCCAAGAGTGCATGTGAAAACGAGGGCATTTATTATTGGTCCACCTTGGATCATCAAGAATGTGGGAATAGGAGAATCAAAGTACAAAGTAGATGTGTCTTGCCACAAGTGAGAAAATGGGCAAATGAATGTGGTGAGGCGTAGGCGGTGGCGCTCTTTCTTTACATTGTGGCCTGCGGATGTGTAGTGATGTGTATATGTTACACAGTACCTGTTGTACATGGACCTTCCAGTGACATTTACAATTGTGTAGTTAAGGTCCTATGTTGTGTCAAGCCCTTGTCCCTCTGAGTAACAGGTAGATGTATTTTGACTGTCAAGACTTCCTTGCTGATGCTTCACTGCCTCTCTTCCCGCTCTCGAAGCTTTTCGGTTGGTAATACTTGCTTTATTTTCGTCTGTCACAACAAACCCAGATTTCCAGTCTCATCTGCCATCCTCAGGGTCCGAATGGAAGGGACTTCCATATGATATGCTGAAATGGCTCTGCTCCAGTCCTTAACAATGTAAAAGACGGCCTCTTGTTTCTGATGGCTCTAACATCACTGCTGCCATAGCAACTGGACAGGCCCTTCCCACCGCCATCCACGCATTGATGGTGGTGGGAAGGGTTGGTTGCTGGGGGGTGGTGACTCTCAACATTTTTGGATAGTGCAACAGAGACTGTATGCCATGCCCTTGTCTTTTATTTGAAAGCTATGCAGACATCGTCGAGCGCGTCTTTTCGTCTCCATCATATTCAGGCAATTGCTATTTGTCATGGCATTAGCCAGGGCATTTGTAGACGGTTGAAAGACAATGGGTAATTGAGATGTTTTTTGCACGCGGTGTCTCTAATTGTCCAACATTGCTGCGGGTTACTCTTACATTGAGTAAAAAAAACAAAAACATGTCAGTAAGTTGATACAGTTCCCTCTCAAATGTGATTGTGCTGATTTTCTCTCAGCCACATGCAGCTCATGACCTTAAAGGGCCTAATAAAGCAGTTGACCAGGAGCTTCTTTTTTTCCATCTGCCGCATCCATTCAGGTTGGAAATGTCCCCTCCCACAGGGAGGCTTTGTTTCTGAAACCAAACTTGTCATTTTCAGGCAGATTGTACCCACCTAACCCACTAAAAATTTACCTCCATTTCCTTTTGAATGCTTGTGACTCATTAGCAGTCAGTCATCCAGTTCTGCACTGACAGTTTTTTTCAGAGTCTGTGTAATGGTTGATAATGTTACAGCAGTTCATGGTAAACCTGAAGTGAACATTTTAGTGTTTTCAGGTACATTGATTGGCACAACACCCACTAATAAGCAAAATATAACAAATACACAGTTTCATGTCAAATCCTTACTGCTGTTTGGCTGAGTTTATTGTCATTACCATCACAAATCCAGCATGAATAATTAACAAACCTCTGGGAAATGCTGATGGGTCCTGTCACGTTGAGGTGAGAGATTTAATGTAGTGTGATGAAGTAATTGAACAATGGAAATGAGCATTATTGTCTATTTTTCAGCTTTAAATTGCTTGCAGCTTCCCCTCGTGGGGCACAGACATAGCGTTAAATAAATTGAGGATGAGCAGGTATCTACTAGCACATCTCAGAGGCTAGACTTTGACAGACTGTGCATGGATTCTTGTAAGGCAGTTGGTGGGGCGTCGAGGTTGAAGAGGACAAAGTCCATGGCTCTGAGGTTCTGCAGTCTTGTGATGAGGGTAGGGATTTGGGGGTGGGCTATGGAGTCATATTTCCAGTTAGACCTTAACAATGGGACAGTAACATAACCCAGTGAACAGAGTATACAGCACTGTGAGATTAGACCTGTTGGAGATGCCTGTCTTTGTCTTCCAGTTGTAGTAGTTTGATTGGAAGAGAAAACAAGTTGTAGAACTATTTTTGTGGTCAGTCATTTGGCTGCCTATCCTTTTGTCAGCAGAAGCATTCAGGAATCAGCATTCAGGAGGTCCTTGGGTCAAGGCACGCAATAGGCCTTTGCTCAGGCACCTTGGCCAGCTATTCGTTTTTGAAATTGTATGTAATATATATTACCTACACTACCGTTCAAAAGTTTGGGATCACCCAAACAATTTCGTGTTTTCCATGAAAAGTCACACTTATTCACCACCATATGTTGTGAAATGAATAGAAAATAGAGTCAAGACATTGACAAGGTTAGAAATAATGATTTGTATTTGAAATAAGATTTTTTTTACATCAAACTTTGCTTTCGTCAAAGAATCCTCCATTTGCAGCAATTACAGCATTGCAGACCTTTGGCATTCTAGCTGTTAATTTGTTGAGGTAATCTGGAGAAATTGCACCCCACGCTTCCAGAAGCAGCTCCCACAAGTTGGATTGGTTGGATGGGCACTTCTTTGAGCAGATTGAGTTTCTGGAGCATCACATTTGTGGGGTCAATTAAACGCTCAAAATGGCCAGAAAAAGAGAACTTTCATCTGAAACTCGACAGTCTATTCTTGTTCTTAGAAATGAAGGCTATTCCATGCGAGAAATTGCTAAGAAATTGAAGATTTCCTACACCGGTGTGTACTACTCCCTTCAGAGGACAGCACAAACAGGCTCTAACAGGTACTATTTAATGAAGATGCCAGTTGGGGACCTGTGAGGCGTCTGTTTCTCAAACTAGAGACTCTAATGTACTTATCTTCTTGCTCAGTTGTGCAACGCGGCCTCCCACTTCTTTTTCTACTCTGGTTAGAGCCTGTTTGTGCTGTCCTCTGAAGGGAGTAGTACACACCGGTGTAGGAAATCTTCAATTTCTTAGCAATTTCTCGCATGGAATAGCCTTCATTTCTAAGAACAAGAATAGACTGTCGAGTTTCAGATGAAAGTTCTCTTTTTCTGGCCATTTTGAGCGTTTAATTGACCCCACAAATGTGATGCTCCAGAAACTCAATCTGCTCAAAGAAGTGCCCATCCAACCAATCCAACTTGTGGGAGCTGCTTCTGGAAGCGTGGGGTGCAATTTCTCCAGATTACCTCAACAAATTAACAGCTAGAATGCCAAAGGTCTGCAATGCTGTAATTGCTGCAAATGGAGGATTCTTTGACGAAAGCAAAGTTTGATGTAAAAAAAATCTTATTTCAAATACAAATCATTATTTCTAACCTTGTCAATGTCTTGACTCTATTTTCTATTCATTTCACAACATATGGTGGTGAATAAGTGTGACTTTTCATGGAAAACACGAAATTGTTTGGGTGATCCCAAACTTTTGAACGGTAGTGTAGATGTTTTTTTTTTAATTATCACTGTTAAATTTAAGTTAAAGAACAAGGATAAGGTAGTAGCTAACATTGGCTTTGGACTACTAAAGTGTATCATTCAGTTAACTTCTTGTTGTTGCAATGTACTTTGCATTAGAGGTGCAATAGTGGTTTATTTACCAAGTACGGGATATGAGAGTTAAACGTAACAGATTTCTACTATAACACCGATCTCATTGTGCCACATTTCTTCTACAGAGGAGAATGATTTAAGAGAAAAGCTGCGTCTGGAGCAGTCTGTAGAGCAGAGGCGCTTCGATGTCAACTACAACACCCCCGTCCACATCAACAATGTGGCCAAAGCCGAGCAACCCCTCACCGAACGCCGACCCTCCCCTTTACCACCCCCGATGCCTCCCCCCTCGATGCCCATCACTGTCATCCCCATCCCAGTGGTCACCTCCAACCATACAGGCCTACCCCCTGCACCAGCCACTACGCTCTCCTCTCCAGCGGCCCCACATTTAGCATCCCCAAGGCGGGATCCCCATTCCCCTCAGGAGCAGAGTGCTGCTACCCTGCCTCTTTCTTTGCATCCCAAACCCGACCACCCTTCCCCTGTGCCAGATGCTAACCACAAGCAACAGCAACAAAATCACCATCATCACCCACAGCTCATCACTCCACCTGGCAACACCAAACTACTTCAGCAGCCGCCCCAGCAGCTGATTCAGGGATACCCAAGCGCCGTCGTGTCTGGGCCCCAGCAGCATGCCTTACTACCCCAGCCAGCCCCTCTGCCCCCGCAAGCCTCCCTGCAGAACAGCCCCACCAGCAGGGGGAGTCCCCCGGATGATGGCCGCCACCTGGACAACAAGAGACGGCCTGGAGGGTAAGGAGGTCACCTTTTTAGAATAGACATTTGATCTGCCCTTTTTTGTTTTTGTTCTTTGCTTTGTTTTTGATTTACCTAGCCATAACAGGTACCGAAACTTGAGAAATTATTAGGATCAGCCATTATTTGTTTCATCTGTCTGTGTCTATGTGTATGAAGTTTTGGAGGCGAAAAGAACCGAGAATTAAAAGCGAAAGTATGAAGTGAACATTGTCAATAGTACCACGTTCAGTTGAAGATTGCAAAGTGCTTTGGATTTTTTTAATCAAGTAGCCTGCAGATGTACTGATACAATAGCTGAGCTGGAATTCTCTTGATTGGTTAATTCTGTTGTTCTGGTGCTGTTACCCCATTCAACACAAAGTTCATAATGTGCTGCTGTTTGCTTTTACAGTGCAGGCACAAGAGAAGTGCATAACAAGCTTGAAAAAAACAGGTGGGTACAATCTGTCTCCCATGGTGCCTTTTTGCAAAGCGGAGATTTTAGCTATGCAGTTAAGGTGCCATCCTCAATTTAAATGTCAACAAAAGGGTAGCCCTACTATCAAAATACAAAACACAGGATGGGAACCTGCTATCACTCCCAAATTGTTTGACAGATCTCTTAATACAGGAACTAACACTTAACAACTAAATTGAGTTTTTTTTTCTGATGCTGTAAAAGGTGTGTTTACATCAGTGATATTTGTAAACATTCTAGTAAATCAAGCCCATATTTTCAAGTACGATTAACTGAGAAGAAACAAAATGCATATTTTCAGTCTAACCCAAACGTTTTGATAATTATTTATGTAAATATACCTCAGTTGTCTATGGTCAGGTAAGTCAGATGGAGCCTTTTAAAATGAGAGTAGGTGTAAATACTTAATGTGTATATGTCCATTTACCATGGTACTGTTGCAACAGTGCTGTGGTTATCAATAGCAATTAGGCTATTCATTTATTTGGGAAACTTCACTACTTTACATGCACATTAAAAAAGTTAGTCCCCACATGCAACACTTGAAAAACAAGACTATCAGTTTTAATTGAACAATATTTGGTTGATAAAAGGAAAGAGATTCGGTTGTAACAATATAAATTGAACGTAAGTCTCTGCGCCTTAGCTACAACTGATCACCTGACTCCCAAATTTTAATTAAGTAATCTTTCTCTTACAGGACTGTAGCACATACTCCATATAATATCCAATGCGCATGACATTTTATTCGCAGTGCACATTTATATGTATTGATGAAAAATATTCAAGATCTTAATTGCTTACATTAACTAGAAAGCCAAGTAAGGTATGTTTCGTGCTTCAAACAAAACCCCCGTTGGAAATGTAGGATGGCATTGGAAGGCCGTTCAAAGTTAAAGCCCAAGTCACTCACAATTCAAAATTTTTTTCTTTCTGAAGCACACATTTTGAAAACTATACCCATTCTCTGCAGCTATTGGCAAAGTGTGCATAGGTGTGAAAATGGGCAGGCTTAAGTAGTCTGCAAAAGTCACACAACTCTTAAGCACTGTGTAGCCTGCTTGCGTCTCACCATGAATAGATGAAAACCTCCCTGAACGTATCCACCTGTATCGATATTTGTTTTGTTCTTCTTGTCACTTTTACAAGGAACCCAAAAATCACAAGTCATGTAGGGTAATCATGGAGACTGTGGGTTTGCGTTCACATATACTATACTCGGCTAATTTATAAAACTCCTTGCCCTACCTCAAAGCTTAGTTAGCTTTGAAAGGTAAGAAACGACTTGGTGTCCGACATGTTTTTACAGAGTTTCGTGTGAACCAGTGAATTTGAAGTGTGCTGAGCCTTTAACTCTACCAATCTATTGCTCAAGTTTGAGGACGGACATCTTTAACGTCATGTTCATTTGTAGACCTTAGATCAAAACCTGGATTATGTCATGCTGTCAAGTTGTGTAACCTTTTCTCAGCCTCGAGTTGAAAAAATAGAAACCCACAACGCCAAAGTGGCTGAAGTGAGGAGGGTTCCCACTGCATTAACTCCTCCATTTCCCCTGTCTCCCTCTCAGACGAGCACATTTAAAGGAATGCTTTGAGACACTGAAAAAGAACATTCCCAACGTAGATGAGAAGAAGACCTCCAACTTGAGCGTGCTTAGAAGTGCCCTGAGATACATTCAGGTAAGATGATGGTTTTTGGAGAACAAGCGATGTTGAGTTCTTAGCTGTGCTGATGCTGACTTCTTACCATGTTACAACATCTGTCAGTAACTTTCTACGTTCTTTTCTATTTTACTGGGGTTTTTTTGTGGTGGTTATTGTAAAGCCTTGTTCGTATGAGGGATTTGTGGTATCTGAACTGTTGACACGATCTTCTTGAGAAATACTGTGATCTGAAGGGGCACGAGGCAACCCAGTTAAGTGTGGCATAATGAGACAGGAGATGCACCCTACAGAAGCGGTTTCCAGTCAGATTAAACAGGGTGTTGTTCTTGTTTTTTACATAATGCTTCAAATGGCATGCTATTTGGTTTAAGGCTATAATTTTGAGTTGACTCTGTACGATCTTAACTTCTGTTGTGTAATAGCCAGCTCTAGGCAATCCAGTGTTGAGTAAATTTCCGCTATCCAATTCCATTATTTTGGGCACAGCGTTACCAATAACCGACGGTGCAACCTGTTTTCTTGCTTTTCCTTGGATTTTCTTCTTTGCCAGTTCTGCACACGTCCTTGTGTGCTGGGTAGTTTCTCCTGTGCTCTCATCAGCGAGATGATTTTTGTGACTGACTAAGCATTTTATATTTTGAATGTGAAAATGACTCAGCATGTAGTTAAGCAGAGCCCTTTTATCAAGGGACTGCGAGTGACCTAGTTGTAAACAGCTGGTGCAAAGGTTCCCGTTGGCCTAATTCGTCACTTTGATAACTCTTGGAGGAGTCTTAGAGTGCTCTTGTAGATTTTTTTTTTCCTTGTTGGTTGGTTGGTTGGTTGGTTGGTTGACATCAGCGAACTGTAATTAAAACTGGAAGCTACTACCAACAATGTGACCTGTCAAGGTTTTGGACTTTCACATAGGACCATGGAGCTTGCATGTTGAATTGCTGCTATGGGACATTTTTGGGCCCACAAATGGATTATGGGTTATATGAAATTGAAAGAATGGAATTCATTGGTATGTCAGTTTTGTCACCAACATCACACCTATTCAGTGATGCTTAATTTATGCTCCCATTTACAGATTATAACTGACCTTGGTATTGTTCAACCGTTCTCTGGCAATAACTCAGTTCATGAGCTCATTGGAAACTAATTGTATTCAAAAGTCATTAATTGTAATAGTCTAACTAGAAAGGGGATTTAATTGAGATTGACATTGAAGAAGTTATCAAACTCTTATATTCTAACGAAATAATGCAGAACTTTTGGCACTACGTGTCAAATAAACTAATTTTTTCATTATATTTTCCTGATTTTTCTTCATGGCATACCTCATGTGTTGTTTGTGTCACCTTGCTATTTATGTATTGTCTAGGAATCATGTCTAGATGACAGTTTTCTAAAAGAGATTTAATCCTATTTGTAGGCTATTGAAACAAGATCGGTCCCATCCACCAAATCTAGTAGTAACAAATGGATTTTATGGCCTATAACTGGCATTAAAAACAAGCTAATTTAGACATTAGCACATGAAAGTGTTTTGGGTACATCATTGCAGCATCACCCCACAGTGACTATTTTCCCTTTGGTGTCATTCATTCGGTTCAAACTAAAGATGTTCAAAAGGGCAAGGATGCTCAAAAGCACATCTGCATTCAGATATTATTATTCTAGAGAAACATGAAATGGATAAGTTATTCTGAAGTGTATTGTTTTTCTATTCATTTACACAGTTATAATGGATATAACATCATCATCATCATCCTTCGACTGCAGTCGAGCATAAATATGACATAAATACATGACATACATATATAAAATATGTGTGTGCGTGTATGTATGTATATATATATATATATATATATATATATATATACACACTACTACTACTTTTGGCTGCTCCCGTTAGGGGTCGCCATAGCAGATCACCCATTTCCATTTCTTCCTGTCCTCTGCATCTTCCTCTGTCACACCAGCCACCTGCATGTCCTCCCTCACCACATCCATAAACCTCCTCTTTGGCCTTCCTCTTTTCCTCTTCTGTGGCAGCACCATATTCAGTGTGTGTGTGTGTGTGTGTGTGTATATATATATATATATACACACACACACACACACACAGTTATATATGCCATTTAAGCCCTTTTGTGTCATGTGGCCTATTTTGCTCATAAGTGATCACAAGAGGTGAGCAAACAAAGTGAGGTGTGCGATTAGTTTAACCATAATGAAACAAATGTACTATGCAAACTTGCCAACATGTAGATACTGTATTGATAGTGCAGGTCTACTAGCTTGACGCAGAGCCAAATGAGGTTAAGACCCTCATGAGGGGAGTCCTGTCGCAAGTGTGGGAACATACTTCCTCACATCTCTGCCTTTGCTGGGCGCTGCTGTGATCTCCAAGAAGTGAGCGGAACTACAGTTCATCACTACAGTGATAACCAAAGACCCGTTACCATTGAGCTTGGCGGAGGTCGAGGGGTTTCCAGTAGTGCTGCACGATCTGATTGCAATAGCGATGTCAGCCTGTGCAATTATATAACTGCAAAAGGCGGCAGTTTAATTAAATAATGAAATGGTCATGTGTGAACGTCTGTTTGTGTGCACTCTGCATATCTATGCCCATAATTAAGAGATGACCAATCGGTCTCTGTTTTGGCAGTGCAGCATGTGCAGTCTACGGTCACATGACTCTGGTGTGCTGTGCACTGACCAGAAAGAAGGAAAAAATGGATACCAATGACAAGAAGCAGGCTAACACTGATAACTGGTGGCAAAAAAAAAGCGAACTCTTACATGGCGATATTTTTGATTCAAGCTCAGTGATATTGAGCTGAAAGAGGCACTGTGTAAAACATGCAAAATGAAAGTCGCTATATGTCGCGGCAACACGACAGATTTGTATTATTTGTATATGTATAAATTTGTTTATTATATCGCAATCACAATATTGTCCACAATAATCACAATATTAGTTTTTCACCAAATCGTGCAGCACTAGTTTCTAGCTCACAGTAACAATGGATTTTGTTTCCTGATTTTAAGCGACCGATAAGAGAAAATTGTTCCAACGTGTAATGGTTATTTGCTTAGTGAAGGATCACCAAAGCTCTTTCAGCCTACATTAGTACACACCAAACATTTTCATTTAAATTTTAAATTCAGTTAGCTGTTCACCTCCTTTTTTTTTTCTTGTTCAAATATTGAGATTACTTCCTGAGGTTTCTTCCTATTTTTTTTCCCTGTTAAAAGTTTTTATTTTTTTATTTAGGGAGTTGTTCCTTATCCAATGCAAGGGTCTAAGGACAGGATGTTGTGTTGCTGTGAAGCCCCTTGAGGCAAATTTGTGATATTGGGCTATACAAATAAAATGGACTTGACTTGACTTGACTTCAGATGCCCATCCCTTGTTGAGACTAGGGTTTGCCCCCAATCGGTGTCAGTGGGAAGCAGAACAAGTTCAGATTTTATTTTATTCACACATTTCCAGCCACAACATCATGTTAACATAAAAATGTAAGGCTGTTACTTTAGACGGAGAAGAGAGGTAATTTTATTGTCCCAGAAATCTGCCGGCAATGCCTCAAAAGCTTGTCATTAGGAAATGCAGTGTTTTGGCCTCACTTAATAGAGGAAAGGGTGATGTTGGTGCCAAGTCTCTTTAACCACAAACTACCCGTTCTTATTAGTAGGATGTTTTGTTTTTTTAGGTGACTTTGACACAGTACCAGTAATTTCTAGAGTATTTCTACCCCTACTACAGTGCCTCTGTCTGATGTGTTGCCCAAATCACATCCTTCATCATTAAATAATTGTATGTTTTGTATGGTGCTTCCTGATTTGGTCTCGTCGATTTCCATCTAAACTTATACGAATTTTTCAAAGAATGTGTCAGTTGCGTTTCCATCAGTTGGTTTTAAGTGACTGAGAAATTGCATTGTGTGTGTATCCCTTTTGAAGCAAAATTGCTTTAGTGACACAGGAACTTTTCCATCTTGAGAGTGTAAAATCTTTTTCCGAGTTTTTATTTTATTTTATTTTTTTTACATCTTGGCATTTCCCTTAAGCGTTTCCTATTTGCACCTTTCAAATTTGCATGCAAATGGCTTGATGGAAACAGTGTGGTTATCCCCCCCCCCCATGCATGGACAACATCAAAAAACTAGGACAGCATGGGTGCGGAGCTCATGTCACCCAATCTCCCTCATCCCTCCCTCCACCCATCCCTCATCCTCCTCTCTTGGAGCAATTAAGCCACGCTGTGTTTAGTGAGTCGTGCCCGACTGGCAGACTGACCTACCTGTCTTTTCCCTCTTTCAACAGCTGATCGGGACTTAAAATGTATTTAAAGCACATGGACTGGGAAGTATAGAACCCCGGCTGACACCATTCTCTGCCCAGGTGTCAAACTGTGAACAGCCTCCTGTGTTGAACTGTGAACATTGTGAAGTTTGCCAATGAGCCACATCACTTTATGCCCTAAGAGTTAACATTTCATTTTGAGGCCGTTTTTAACACATGAAATCAATTTGGCAATCTTCATATCTTCAATATCGGTGTATATTTTGCATTTCAAATTGAGTCTTTTTTCTTCTTCTTTTGTTTATGATCTTGTAATGTATACCCATGTTTTATCTGTAGACCATGCGAGCCATGTAGCCTCCAGGCAACGCGTTACTACCAGTGAGTGCCTCTCTCTCTTTCTATTGGCTGGGTTGGTGCTGTGGCGGGTTGGGAGAGGAAGAGCACAGGAAGGGAGCTTTTGGAGAAGGGGGAGCTGTTTATATAAAAGGGAGCAAAGTGTGTACACGCTGTCGTTTAGACATGGGTGGTGCAGGCACGCGTGTCCTGTCTGCACGCGTCTCTGTCCCTGCATGCTCCCTCGCTGCTGCTGAGCCCCCACCACCCACCCACCACCTCACCCTCATTTAAGTGGGGAGCCGAGGCTGCATGCGCACAGGGCCAATGAGCACGGCAGCTTCAAATGCGAGGTTTTACAGTGGGGATTACATTTTATTTAATTCATCTTGCCCTTCGTCTTCAGTGTTGTTCACCTGGCAGTGAGGAGAGCGGCTAGCTTTGTGGAAGCCGCAGTGTCTCAGGCTCATGGCCAGGCCTGGACTTTATCACCCTCCCACTTGAAGAGTCACCGGTTTGGCCAGCCGAGAAGTAGTCTGAAAGAGTCCCACTTCCTCGTTTCATTTCTTCCTCACTTTGGTTTATTGAGCTTGTGATGGAAGTGTTATCCAAAAACCTTTTTTATGCACACATGCATGTTACGGAAGTAAAAAGCAGATTTGTGTTCCTTCCTTTGTCGCAATACTTATTGTCAAGGCTTCCATTGATTCCTGGAGCTTGCCGTGGTGCCGCTGTCGCCGAATTCAGTACAGCAGGTCCTGGTGTAACAAAGCTCCTCCCCCTCTCCCCTCCTCCTCCTCCCCTCTCCCCTCCTCCTCCTCCCCTCCCCTCTCCTCTCCTCCTCCACCCTGCGCTCACAGGGCCACATGAGCAGCAAGCACATGGCTAGCCTGAGCCGCGTGACGTCACCCCCTCACCCCTCCTTTGCAAAAGGCTGGGCTGGCCGTGCTGCCGGGCTTAGCTGCCAACAGGAGGGAGGGAACACGGAGCCGTAAACAGGGCTCAGTTTACTCATGTCGCGCTTGGTTTCCCCTCAGAGCTGACTGAGCCTGTTCCTTCAGTGTGAGCTTCAGGTTGAAATGTGTTCTGCCATGCGTTGGTGAGATGTTGCACCCGGATAAACCGAGGATGCTGTTTGTTTCATTTCCTTTCTTTCTTCTTTTTTTTTTAATAGACGTTTTGACACACAAATCCCATTTATCTCAAAAGGTTATATTCCTGCCCCCCACATGTTTGCTTCTGGAAAGACCTGGTCATGTGCATTTTTTTCCTGTCATTTCCAAAGCGTCCCTGGGTTAAGAAGGGTTTTACTAAGTGCTTTGACAATTTCCTCATTTCTTCAAATTAGAATGTTTCAGATAAGCATTTTGAGAGCAAAAATGAAGGGATGTCTGGAGGTAATACAGCTTCAACCTACATATTCCTCATAGAATTAGGGTCAACATTCTTTAATGTTTCTTTTCAAGTCCCCAGCTTGAGGCCTCTGTGAAGTGGGTCACCTTATTCAGTCCCCATTTTTATGTTTTAAGTCGAGAACACATAACTGATCGAGTGAATTCTAGTTCGGCGCAGATAGTCTGTATGTGTTTTGTTTGTGTCTTTCTCTGTCTAATAAGTGATTTAACACGAGGGAAATTTACTGGATCTGAAAATTAATGCAATTTGCTAATTGCCAAATGAAAAGGTGTGAAGTTGAGAAATGTGAGATTGGACTAGACAAATATGGGGATATCCAGATTTTTCATCAATAATTGCCGATTTGATTTGCAGGACACCGTCAGTTGTCCTGCCCTGAAGTTGGCTGAGCATCTATAAGAAGGTGAATTGGGAACCAGAATGTTTCTGCCCAATTATATTTTGCATGTACAAACCTACATCCTGCCTAGGCTTTTAATAGTTGATGAACATTTAAGTTGTCAATCTTTTATATTTTAAAAAAGTATTACACGTTTTGTAAGTTTTAGTTTTGTCACATTACAGATATTTGCATTAGCAACATCTAAACTGTAAGAAATGTGTTTGTGCATGGGCTGGTGTGCATTCGTAATTGGTATTAGAGGACAGCTATCGTATTAAGGACTTTTCAAAATGTCTATAGGATTTTCTTTGCCATTGTAAACAGTCTTCTCAAATAAGTCTGGGCTCATGTCATACTGAAAAGGTTTCTGGAAGAATGGACTGCCAAGTAACATTCTGTGTCTATTAGCATGGATATGAAGGATCAAGTACTCTTCAAAATAAGATTTTTGGGCCAGTTACAAGCAGTACAAGCACACACAGAAAGAAATGTCCAACAAAAATGGGCTTTCAGTTCTTCTCACTGACAAGCCCTTTATTGTCAAAGTGAGGTGCCACGTGAAGGTCCCTGTTCCTGCCCGAGGGCGCAGTCACACAAGGGTTTATGGTTACCATTCGGTCATAAGACCTCCGTGCAGAAGCCTGATCGGTGGGCCGGGCGGAGCGGCATGTCTGCAACGTGGCCTCCTGTGTTAGTGGCTCTTTAAGAAAGCCCAACCTACTGCAGTCTGCCTTCAGCTGCTGCAAAAGTGAGTCAGTGAGTACAGCTTGTACTGCTCTTTCAATCCCTCACCACCTCCCACCCTCCCTCTCCCATTCTCTGTGGGGCCATGTGCTCAGCACTCGCATTGCTTATGAGTCGTGTTTACCTTGTGCACGCAATGGCATGCGCACACACACACACACACACACACACACACACACACACACACACACACACACACACACACACACATAGCAGTTTGTCCCAAGCACTGATCTACTTTCTTCACACTCACAAATAAGACAGAGGCGGGGCTTCGTCAGTTTGCAAATGTAAGCTGGAGGCTGGGAATGTAGGGGGTTGGGGTCCATTTGCAAGGAAATGAGTGGTAATTTGAACCATAGCCCCCCCATCTCTCTCACACACACACACACACACACACACACACACACACATACACCCTTGCTACATCCCATCCCTTAACTTCCCATGGCATTAATAGGTATGACAGCATGAGCTACAGTGTTTTCTAGTGTTATGAGGCTGGTTTGGGTATACGTTGGGCAGATCAGAGCTGGCGGAATGACCTGAGGGTCATATAGTCCTGGCCCATCTGCTCGGGAACTTGTTCACAGGTTGACCTGGTTAATCTCATCGTAGTTGTTGTTGTTTTTTGTTAACCACTGTTGGAGTGGGTTTAGTAACATTATCTGATGGGACCTCATGAGTGCTGTAGCAGGACAAGTTCACTGGGTCTTTGTGTTTTTTCTGCACATAGGTTCTGTCTGTCTGGTGATGACTCATAGTTTTTGGCATGCACAGCTGTGGTACCACACCGTCAAGTGCTGCCCGCTGTTGCATGTGGGTAGGAGAGCAGTGACAATATGCAGACTAACAGACAGTCCCTTTCTCTGTGGAGCATCAAATCAGTGCAAATGTTCCACAGGTCTTGCACATGATTTATGCAGTTCTTGCACTGCATGTGTTCTCAGATCTGCAGGCACCCCTGACACAGTGGCAAGAACATTAACAGGAAGTCCAGCCTCTGGACAAATGACTTTATTGCAGAGTCATCAATTTACTGGCAGTGCTTTTAGATTAAACAAAAATTTTATGCAGTATGACGTCCTTCAGCTTAACCCTTTGAGAATAGAGATTGTGGTAGATAGTTCATTGCAAGTCATTTGGACATACATCGTTCCACTTGATAGTTTGAAATGGTTGGGAGTGTATTTCTGTGAACTGGCTAATCTCAACATTGAAATTTCCATGATGGCATAACTTCACTTTAGTACTGTGAAAAATGTCTATTTTCTTAAAGAATTAACAAAAGAAGTTTATACAAATATTATTTCAAGAAACATTTTTAAATTTGAGTGCTCAGAGTATTGTATTTTGTCAGTCTGTTTCAAGGACGTTTATTCATGCATGTGTTTATGCAGTAGTTTGGTTGCAAATTCTCACCAAATGTCAATGTTTTAAACTCCTATTTCCATACTTTAATCTCCTTTCCCTGTACTGGGGAAGTCCTGCCCAGTTTGTTTGTTTCTATCCCATGTCAGCCGGCCAGTTAAGGGAAACTGGGTCACAAAGAGCCATTGCCTGGAAGAACCTCCCACTTTCCAAACTCAACTCCTCCCATCTCTCTCCTCCCGCCTGTCTCCTTCCCTCCTGCTGGGCCTGCTAGTTTCACCTGACACATATTCGAGTCTTTAAAGTAGTTTGGATTTTTTATACATATCAGAGATTTTACTCAAGACTAAAATCTGACACCAAAAGCCATGAGTCATGTCATGAATAAAAGCAAAATATCTTGATTTACTGCATTTTTGGCACATGGAAGCCAGTATTTCTTTAATGGTATAGAAAAGCTGATTCTAGCTCTTATTTTGCCCGTTGACCCCAAACTATTGGTCTAACTGCACTGTTCAGCAAAAGGAATGGATAGGTACCTGGTGCATCCCACCAAGTGCATGTTTGACATAGACTGAACTGTAGTTTTTCCAGAGAGGTCTTGGACTC
Source organism: Lampris incognitus (assembly GCF_029633865.1). Lineage (NCBI taxonomy): Eukaryota > Metazoa > Chordata > Actinopteri > Lampriformes > Lampridae > Lampris > Lampris incognitus. The sequence goes on along the minus strand of NC_079217.1, from coordinate 27,226,007 downwards.
TGGTTGTTGTCTGTCTTTCTATCCTGAGACAAGAGCGCTGTACCTTGTGATGAGCGTAAAACAGCACAATGTATTTATATAACTTTGGCCAATGAATAGAAAAATATAATAATCTTTATTTTTAAAAAAGTTCTACATCTAAACCCTGTTTCAAAGTTGAAGAAGTGAATTCGCAAACACATGTTGTAAAGAAGTTGTCTTACGAGGAACTTTTTTTAAAGCATTTCACGGCCACTGCCCATGTGAAGGAGTCCGTCTGTCAGACTGCTTGTGACAAGGACTTAAGTCCCAGTTCCTGAAGTCAAACGACAAGTGTTGTGAATTACATCACATACAGTGAATGAACCACTCACCTGCTAATGTTATGGGGACTTCTACGGATTGGAGGTTCAGAGCTCGTGTTGAAAATTAGTTTGTGCCCCCCACTCCATTGATGTCAGACAGGCTTTACAGCTGAAACAGTTTCACGAAGCACACTTGTACAGCTGTGTATTCCCCTGGCCGCACAGCTAAATCTCATCTTGACCTGGATGATGATCAGTGGCAGTTATCTTGCACTATTTTTTTTTTTGTTGAGATGGACTGAAGAGGCATAAAAAATGAAGACGAAAAAAGGCCCATCCATTGTTTCTCCCTAGCTTCTGTTTTATGTCTTTGTCCAGTGCTTCTGTTAAAAGTGGCATCAGTGGTGATGACAATTTGGTTATAAAACACCTGCCTCCATGATGTAATGTTGGCTACAAATTGCTAAAGGTTGTTTTCGTCAGTTTTTCTAAGAAAAACATTTTTGTCGCCAACCAGTGGTCGGAAAAAACAGTCTTAGTGATGACGTTTTGGTAGCTTGGACCATCAAGGAATCAATCAATCAATCAATCAAGTTGCGTTTTTTTATCACCCCTAATGTCAATCCCCTTTCATTTCTCCAAAGGCTGCGCATTCCCACAATTATTTGCAGCATCTCATATAAATCACATCCATACAGTGGACGTATGAACGTCCCACAGTTATGGACAAACTGCCCATACAGTCTTTATGCATGCTCAATATCTTGCTCTGTAGGCTCTCCGTTGCTTTCAAACCCCAAAATACGCTGCGCCAGAAATTGGTCCACCCCAAGTTCCTTGGCATAAACAGAGCAATATAGTGTACGCTGTTAAGTGCCAGGAGGATTGCCGTGACTTGTACATCGGGGAAACTAAACAGACGCTGGCCAAGAGAATGGCACAACACAGAAGAGCTACGCGTCAGGCCAGGACTCCGCAGCCTACACCCATCTACAGGCCAGTGGCCACTCTTTTAAGGATGAGGATGTACACATCCTTGATAAGGAGGAACGCTGGTTTGAACAGGAATCAAATAGGCCATATGTGTGAAGAGGGAACGACCATCCCATCCCTGAACCGGGGGGGGGGGGGGGGGGGACTAAGAGTAAATCTGTCGCCATTTTACAATGCTGTGATTGCAACCATTCCCCAGTCCTCTGTGACTAGTACACATGGACATTGAAAATTTAATGCTAACGGAAATGTGCATGTGAGACCACTGTTTTCAGTCGTTATGCCACTGTATTGTTTATAAGGGTGGTGTTAACTGCAGTCAGTTGAGACTGAAGAGGTCACCTGGATGAGTGATAAAACATTTCTCTCAACAAACGTGTCCAGATAAACTGATTCAACTTTCTGTAACTATGTCCTTACGATGGCTGTCCAGAAAGGCTGGAAAAGGCAATTTTCATGTTAAGAACGGGTCGGAAGTTTTCCGTCCATGCAAGCGCTTTCAGATTATTTTCAAAAGTTATGATTAAGGACCATACTGAGGTTTTTCCATGTTGTAGCCCATTTACTACAAATCTGGCCTCTACATTACTCCTGATTATTTTCCAAAGCATATTCTAGTTTTACCCATCACAGTGACTGTTTGGTCACTATTTTGTCTTGTCTCTTATCTTACCTTATCATATCAACCCACACTTTCCATATATTTTGTCTTGTCTCCTATCTTACCTTATCGTTACAGGATGATGCAGTTGAAAAGCCCCAGAAACCTTCTCAAATCAACCCACACTTTCCATGTTTCAGTGCCCCAAACTTCTGTGCAAAAGAGGGTCTAATGTGCAGAAAAGACCTTTTCCTAGACCTACCTTTCTTGTTTTTTAGACTTTGAAGCGGAAGGAGAAGGAGTATGAGCACGAGATGGAGAGATTGGCCCGGGAGAAGATTGCCACGCAGCAGCGTCTGGCAGAGCTAAAAAATGACCTGAGCCAATGGATGGATGTCCTAGAGATCGATCGCGTCCTCCGACAGACAGTACAGCCAGAGGAGGATCAGGCCTCAACCTCTACGGCATCAGGTACACTGTACTTCAGTGGTCAAAGTCAGCAAAGGGCAACTGGTGGCCCACAGGTTACGCCTTGACCAACTGCATTTGTGAAATCCACATCAGAGCAATTTTTAGTATATATGTTCACTGATGGTCATGATTTCTAATATAATGTCTTAACTACAGTGTAGGTCGTCCTATGATATTGAAAGACTTTGGTCGTCTGCCTGTCATAATCACAGTCCTTGCGAGTGCTTTTGGAAATGAACCTAACCATATAACTATGCCTATTTTGACTTTTATTCCACAGTTCTTTGTGATTGAATAAAAGAACTTAGACATTTGCCACCACACACAATGTAACAATCCTCGTGCCATACTTCAAAGTAAGCATTCACACAGAAGACCAATTTAGATAATAAGCTAATGTACTGATCCAATGTACGGTTGGTGTGTACTGGAGAGGACATCAGCCTCTGCTGTCACGATTTTACTTGCCTATCTCACAAGCAGCATTGCTTTACAAACAACCTGAACCACCTATTAGAAGGCTGTGTATGAATATCATTGGGTTGTAGCAATTGGACACTTTTGTCATTGATTTTGAAGTGGTATGTAGTACCTCTGAAACTGCTGTCTGTCTTTCTATCCTGAGACAAGAGCGCTGTACCTTCGTTCTTCAACCAAACTTATTGTTCATATGAAAAGCAATGTAAATTCCAATTATTGTGATTAAAGTTACTGAGTTGGTATGTCTGTTGCAGAAGGTGAAGACATCATGGATGATGACCTGGATGATGAGACTGTGCCCAAAACACCCACTGCCTTACCAGCTGTGCCTCAAGCCATGCAACCAGAGTTGCGCAAGACTGTGGCCCCAACTGTGACACTCGCACCCACCACTACCTCCCTCATCGCCCAACATGTCTCCATCCAGCACAAGACTCCTCTGCACCAGCCTCAGCTCCAGCCTCAGCCAACGACCTCTCCGCAGGCGCTGCCTAAACCCCCTGCCCAATCTACTCTTGCAGTCGTAACATCAGGCACTCCCACCACAACAATTCAGGCTTTACTCCCCACCCATGCACAAATGGTGACCACCCCTAGCCTCCAGCCCACAGTCATCGCCCATGCCTCTGCTTCCCATGCTTCGGTCATACAGGCAGTCAACCACGTCATTCAAGCAGGGGGACCCAAACATATTGCTCACCTGGCTCCCTCCACAACTACCAATTCTGTTCAGTTGGCCCCTGGCCACCAGCCTATCAGCCACATAACTGTGCACCCAGTGACACACTTGGGCCAGCATCTGCCTGCCCTTTATCATCAGCCTGTGGCCGTTACACAGCCAGCCATGGTTGGCCACATCTCTCACACCCTCACCCACACTCAGGTGAACGGTACAACATCTAGCCAGCCTGCTGCCGCCATTGTGGACAAGCAGACAGCAATAGGCGCCCAGGTGGTCACCCACCACCCGCAGCTGGTAGGCCAGACAGTGCTCAACCCTGTGACTATGGTCACCATGCCCTCCTTCCCAGTCAGCACCCTGAAGCTAGCCTGAATCTCACTTCCATGATCAGGCCACAGATGGGCCAAGGAGTTACACGGACAGAGCTGCTCCCAGATGTGGGAGAGCCACAGGCCTCAGACCAGACCATCACCAAGCCCATAGTTAGGCTAGAGGCATGCAGCAGTTGCAAGATGCCTCACTGATCTATGGAACTGCATTACAATCAGAAGCATTTGAGCTATTTTAAAATAACTTTGAACATTCCAAGAAGTAACTACAGTCTTGTTCAATGCCGTTCTGAAAGGTGAATGCAAATCTGATCCTAAAGTTGGGATACGTCAGGCTGCTTGTGTTGTTCAAGGTGATCATGTTCATAGTGTGTGGTAGTATATGGTGCAGCGGAAAGAGTCCAGCCCTTCACTTCCCACTCATTATTGCAGATACTGGCAAAGTAATGTCAGGTCTCTGTGCATTCGTGCAGGGCAGGTTGACTCCTGACTTAATGTAAGAAACTACAACAAAATAATGGTGTCACGATCAAAGTTGGACAGTGCCTGTGTATTTGCAAGTTTGTGGCTAGATTGAAGATTTGTTTTGTTTCTACTACTGTGGAACTACCTGGCTCTCCAGAGCTGTGATAGTTTAGGACCAGAGCTCTCAACCCACCATACACAGCACATTGAGTTTAGTTATAAGGACCTCCTTCTCCTCAGCAGAGGCACGTGGCTGCAGGGCAAAAGTGAAATCATGGCCTGGACTCCCTCCCATGTGCCACATGGCACCAGCTCCCCCTGCAGTTCGAATGCCCTAACTGCTCAAAACCTCTGATGAAAATGTTTCTTCTTCAACAAAAAAGCTAAAGCCAGTTCACATGTTTTCAAAATTCAATTGAATCGGTATGGGTACAGCCAAACTGATAAAATTAGACATTACATTTTACTTTGTCACAATCAACATGATGCTAGGGGATGTTGGTGACTGATGAGGTATTGGATTGCATGATAGCGATTATACACACAGCCCCCTAATCTAGTCTAGTTAAGTGGTTATACAGCCTTGCCTGGCAGTTTTACTATTTGATGAAATTTATTTAAGGTGGTGATACGTGCATCTGATTTTGTACTGTTGTCACTAACTGCACAGTGATAAACATGTCTTGATTTGCACAAAAAAAATATTACGTTTGTGTACATTTTACAACTTCTGTCCTTGGGAGGGTGGCAGCATCTTCTAATTGTAATATTCTGCTGGTTAACATTTGAAAAATGGGGCAACTGTACTGTAAAATGCTGGTGATGAAATGAAGGTTCAAGTATTTGAATTGGATATGGATTGTAAGCCAATAGCGTACCATCCTGTTTTCCTCATCTCTAACATCTGTGTGTGTCTAGCCGTACTGATTAGTGATGGTCGTTTTAGTTTTAGCGTAACTACAAGTCCATATGGTAAGATAAGGGTATACTCTGTTGATGGCCCTTGTAGAATGAAAGCTGTATAAACCTCTTTAAAAGATGTCAGTTATAGCGCTTTTATAGACATCCAAAGCGCTTCTTATTGAATGGTGTAACTCCCGTCAACCACCACCAATGTGTAGCACCCACCATTTGTGTGGTATAGCATGGTTGTTTACCTTGTGATTACAGAAGAACGGACTCAGGCATGCCGAATGGTAAGAGCTAATACTTGGCAAACCAAATAGTTGAAAGTGACATATCCAACCCTATATCAGAGCTGAGCGGCATTCCTTCCATTGTGTCAATCCTGCTTTTGTAGTGACAGGGTATTGGAGATGAGTTGAAAACAGTATTGGTGTGATCCCATACAGTTGGAGATTTGTGCACTGTTTGGGGAAAATTGGATTCAAATTTCCTCACCAATTATGAAATTCTGTGTCTCTAGTATGCCATTTTAGACAAACGCCAGTAGAATGTGTGTTTGCATGTCACAACTTTGATTGTTTTGGCACTGAGGACCTTGGAAGTACCCTTTGTTGTACCTCATTTGGGGCCTACAGACTTTCAGACGCTGCAGCAATAATCTGTCGGTAAATTTGATTGGCTGAAAATTTGAGCTTCGCCATCCACAGTTGCGGGGAAGGAGCCAGTAACCCTACATTATGTTCTCAAATGCGCCAGCACTTTTTCTAGAAGGATTGAAACAATTTAGATCAAATCAGTCCTCGTATATCCAATTCAAGCACTGTGATATTGAGTATCAAATGTCCCTGATGAGTCGCAAACCTGGTTTACAATTGTGCATAGTGCTTGCAAGTACAGCAACGAGCTATGCTCCCCTAGCTTAAACTGAATGTATCAGTCTGTGAAAGGATACAGAATAAACGCACTTGTCAGATTTTTTTTTTTACCCTGGATTTAAAGAAAAAATGATTACTTTATTAGAGTATGTAATCTGTGTGTACGCATTCAAAAGATGTTTGTATTTTCATTATTCACTGTTGCCCGTTTCATCTGTAGAAAGATTTATTCGGTGTAAATTAAACTAGCATTTTTGGGGACCATGTTTAGTATTGTATATTGAGGGTGACTACTACAGACATCTTTCCACATTGATATCACATACAGTCACTTTGTAAAGTATTCAAGCCCTTTAACGTTTTGCATTTTGTTGTTACAAAACTACAAGAAGAATTTGTTCCAAGCACCCCAGGTGCTCAGCAAAAGTGGAGAAAAAAATTAAATTTGGAAATCAATTTTATTTTAACAGATTCAGTCTTGAATGCATTTTGAGAATTTTTTTTTTTTTTTTTGGAAAAACAAATCATGTAAAAGTTGAATGGGTGTTCAATACTTGATGAAGTAACTATTTATAATTGTGTGTTTTCTCTATGGAGAAAGTTTTAAGTTCTATATTGCCTGTGAAGTTTGGGCTGCATTTAGATTTAATTGTCCATTGTGTAAAATACAGAGAAAAGACAAAATGGGGGAAAAATGCTAAAGAGAAAAGTAAATAAATTGTATTATGTTTACAAATGTATTTTGCATTTGATAACTTACTTTTGTATCTTAACTTATGACAAGGCGTTGACAATTTCCCTGTTACAGAATACAGACATGAGTCGATGTCAGTAAGAGACCTCATGTTGTAAGAGAATCATGAGAAAAGAGGAGGGAGGGGCAGAAATTGGTAACATCGAGTGTGGACTTCCCTTTGAATTTGATCTCAGTGATCATTTCCGGATTGTATTTTAAAAGTGTCTTAAATCTAACCTAGAACTTAATGTATGGGAAAGGCGTGTGTCTCGACAGTGACCAATGTTATTTTAAGCACCAGCGGGGGCAAAGACAGGTCAAAAGTTATGACAGATGACTGGATGAGCCCTGCTGACATTCAGAGGGTACATGTGCCATTTTTAAACATGGCTTTGTCTGGACAAACATTTGATCCATGCCACATATAAAACTGCATGTGGAAAGCCCCGCAAAAACTTTCCGATATGACATGGAAATTGGATTTAAGATAAGATGTACTTAATTTCATTTCATTTTTATTTCATTACTGGATTTTCCCAAGTCAAGTCAATTTTACTTGTATAGCCCAATCCGTCAAACAAAGCATTTCTGCTATATATATATATACTAGAAGAACCCCGCTACAATGTAGCGGTTTGGTTATCCACCCGTCTAAATCTCCCTCCTCTTCATCCTGCCAGCTAACCGCCTTCCCCCGGCCCCTAACCCCCCCCCCACTCCAACTCCCTCCCCCCAAATGCTCAGAATCATCTGAAATGCCGAGAAAAGTGGTTTTTAGCCATTTTTAGAAAATGAATATTTTGCATAATTATTATAATTATATTTTAATGTTCTGCTATTTTTCTGTTCCTCTCTGGAACAATACCTACCACCTTCAAAAAAAATTAGGATCATAAGTGCATTTTTGCAAAAATGCATATATTTTGCATAACGCCAAAACATTTTTAAGTCCCAGAAAAAAATTTGTATATAGGCGAAAAAATCAAATTTGCTCAGAATCATCTGAAATGCTGAGAAAAGTGGTTTTTAGCCATTTTTAGAAAAATGCATATTTTGCATATTTATGCATAATTATGCATAATTTTAATTTTCTGGGATTTTTCCCTTACCCTCTGAGACAATACCTACCACCTCCAAAAAGAATTAGGATCATAAGTGCTTTAGTTTTCGGTCCCGCTATCTACACTAACTAACACACACACACACACACACACACTAACACCACACACACACACATTACGAAAATATGAGTAGATATAGTATATATGTGTGTATGTGTGTGTGTGTGTGTGTGTGTGTGTGTGTGTGCTCATTTTTTGAGCACTTTTCCTATCGTTGAGCATTTCTTTTAACAAAGTTTTATATATATATGTATATGTATATACACACACACCCACACATGTATTTTGGGGGGGGGGTTCCCCCCTTTTTCTCCCAGTTGTACCCATCTAATTACCCCACTCTTCCGAGCTGTCCTGCGAATTGCTCCACCCCCTCTGCCGATCTGGGGAGGGCTGCAGACTACCACATTTCCCCCGATACATGTGGAGTCACCAGCCGCTTCTTTTCACCTGACAGTGAGGAGTTTGCCAGGGGGACGTAGTGCGTAGGAGGATCACACTATTCCCCCCAGTTCCCCCTCGCCCCCAAACAGGCGCCCCGACCGATCAGAGGAGGCGCTAGTGCAGCGACCAGGACACATACCCACATCTGGCTTCCCACCCACAGACATGACCAATCGTTTCTGTAGGGACACCCGACCAAGTCGGAGGTAATGGGGATTCGAACTGGTGATCCCCATGTTGGTAGGCAACGGAATAGACCGCTATGCTACCCAGATGCCCCCACTTCTACTATATTTTAATATAAACATTAGATAAGCCACGCTGTACACCAAGCTATGTTTGTTGCTGTGGTGTGTAATTCATGGACATGGAAACTAATGTATATTTCTCATCGAAATATACATTACACTAAATTGAAGGGGGTAAAGATGTTTAGATGTGCCCCCCATCCTAAAAGTGACTGCATAAATATTGTAATGTGACAATGGTTTTGGGGAAAAAATCCTTAATTCACTCAAGATATAAAAGTTATGCAATAAGGAGGGTAAATTATTGACTATGACATGAAATATAAGCACAGTAAAAAAAAACAGCAGCGCAACATCCATATACTTAGAGGAAGACAAACATAATGATATGTGTCAATGTGAGCCTGAGTACATACGGAGCGTCAAAAGTAAATTTCTGATGAGAATTTTTCCCACCCAAATCCATGTTACAGCATGTGTTGGGTTATATCTGTTTTCATCCACCCATTTTCTGAACCACTTATCCTGCTCTCAGGGTTGCGGGGATGCTGGAGCCTATCCCAGCAGTCATTGGGCGGCAGGCGGGGAGACACCCTGGACAGGCCGCCAGACTATCACACAGGGCCCACACACACACACACATTCATACCTAGGGACCATTTAGTACGGCCAATTCACCTGACCTACATGTCTTTGGACTGTGGGAGGAAACCGGAGCCCCTGGAGGAAACCCACGCAGGTACGGGGAGAACATGCAAACTCCACACAGGACGACCTGGGATTACCCACCAAGGTTGGACTACCCCGGGACTCGAATCCAGGACCTGCTTGCTGTGAGGCGACTGCGCTAAACACTGCGCCACCGTGCTGCCCTTATCCGTTTTCAATAATGTGCAAATAATGTGGATGAAATCGTCCCAAACCGGCCGACTTGTGTGTTAAGTTTTGAGGCACTTATCTCATTGGCAGCAATGAGTGTCATGCAAAACCTTGGGAATGAACAAACTACAGTTAGGTAGCCAGTGGAGAATGGTAGACTATGAGGAGTGAATGGGCGACAGGACAGGATCAGCCAAGAGAGAGGGAGAGAGGAGAAACGAGATGAAATGAGTGCTGAAATTGCAGAGTGCTAGGCTTACCCAAGCCAAGACATGGCGAGGGCCGAGATTTTTCACCTCTGGACATCAAGTCTTAATTGACCGCTGGGGTCCGCAAATATTGCAGACCATGGAACAGATCTTCAAGTTGAAGTGCTGTTTGCCATGTCAGTTATAAGAGCAAAACATTGCATTTATAATTGTGCATCAACCATTGAGTAAGGAAAAAAATGATCTTGCATGATTTAATGAATCAGAAAGCAACACAGAGGTTTTTTAGTCCGGTGGACTCTACTTCATTGTTTTTGAACAGACTCCGGGAAGAAAGGCAGGACGAGATGGCTGTAAAGGACAAATAGGAAGGGCATCCTGAACTATACAACACTTAATACAGCTGTTCTTCAGGTTTCCGATACAAAAATAAACTTCTGCAAGTAATAATACATCACATTGCATGACGTGGAGTAACAACTGAATAGACAGGCCTCACTAATGAAGGAGACATGAAATTATATTCCTCTTTTATTACAATATCAATTTGTGGATATCATCCTCTCTCGACATCTATAAATTTATTACATAAATATATTCCAAAAGTAGTATGACAACCAAAAAAAGAAAAATTTCATATAAAATAAACAAATTAAGAGACAAACGAAATACCTGATTCTTTAAACTGATATTTGTCACTCGAAGCTGGGTGTAAAACACACAATTACAAAACATCATGAATGGGCCATACAGAGGAAACACCACAGTCATCATTTCAATTAGTGAGAGCTGATGTGTGCTGACAAAATAAAATCATCTTAGAGACAAAAAGTTTAATTTTCCAAAACATTTTGATCAATTTTTCTCAGCCGACTTTTGACATACTCATACTTGCTCAGACAGAATTGCTCATTCCACCAACATGTCCATAGGTTGGGATGGATGCAAACTCACGTAAAATGCAAAACGATTCATGTTAACTTTGCAAGAGATGACCTGAAGGATTTGGGGCAAATTAACGTTGTCATCACTGGCTTTGGTTACTTATTAAATGTAAAAGTTTATGTCATTGTTTAAAGCACAACCGTGGTTTTTGTTCCCTTGAATGGAGTTCAGGTCAGACACAATACAAACATCTCAATGTCTCTCCTCTAAAGTTATCTTGGATATATAGTTGCACTTTCTATAGAGAATGATATATTCAACACAATCTGAACAACCTTTACAACACAGAAAGTAAATCCGCTGTTAATGCAACCCATCCTTTACACACTTTCCGAAGAAAAAATAAAGGCCTTGTCCATCCAAAATTCACAAATTTCACAGATCTAACTTGCAAATAATCAACAGATGGAGTTCAAATCTCTCCTCTGTGTTGGCAGATGCGCTCTCATGATAAACCTTAATAAACTTCTTGGTGTTTGGAAAACACTCAGTAATGCTACATCAACTTCATTTCACTTTAAAAAGCAAACCCATTTAAAATATTGATATAGCAATCGGTGAACAGTGGTTCATTAGACAAGTCTGCACCAAGACTGACCAAAATAGAGAAGAGCTGCTTTTATCCACACTATGGAGCATTCAAGGGTGCAGAACCACCCGACGTTATAATAAACATGCAGAAACTGGAAAAGAAAAAGATTCAACTGACATTTGTCAGTCCTTGCATAGAGATTAAACCAAATTAACGTACAGAAAGATTCGTTGATGAAAAAAATCAACACACAGAAAACATATGTATTCATATGTTAGCCAATAGCACTGTGAAAAGCGACTACACTGATGAACCAAAACATTATGACCACTCACAGGTGAACCGAATAATGATCATCTCCAAATAAATACTCATCAAGGTGTGGGTAGATTAGTGGGTAAGTAAACATTTAGTTCTCATACTCAACGTGTTGGATGCAGGAGAAATGGGGAGGAGTAAAGACCTGAATGACTTTGACAAGGCCCAAATTGTTATGGCCAGATGACTGGATCAGAGCATCTCTGAAACAGCAAGGCTTGTGGGGTGCTCCCGGCGAGCAATGCTGAGTACCTACTGACAGTGGTCCGAGGAGGGACAAACCACAAACTAGCGACAGGGTGTTGGGCACCCAAGGCTCATTGATGTGTGAGAGCAACGAAGGCTATCCCGTCTGGTCTGAACCGACAGAAGGTCTACTGTGCACAAGTCACAGAACGTTTTAATGATGGTTACGGGAAGAATGTGTCACAACACACAGGGCATTGCACCCTTCTGCATATGGGGCTGTGTAGCCGCAGACCAGTCAGAATGCCCATGATGACCCCTGTCCACTGCCGAAAACACATACAATTGGTCATGCAAGCATTGGAATGGACCTTGGGGCAGTGGAAGAAGGTTGCCTGGTCCAATGTGTCCTGGTTTCTTTTAGAACATGTGGATGGCTGTGTACATGTGTGCCGTTTACGTGGGGAAGTGATGGCACCAGGATGCACTGTGGGAAGACGACAAGCCAGTGAAGGCAGTGTGATGATGCTCTAGGCAATTTACTGCTGGAAAACCCTGGGTCCGGCCATGTATGTGGACATCAATTTGACATGTGCAACCTACCTTAACATTGTTGCAGACCAGGTACACCCCTTCATGGCAATGGCATTCGCTGATGACAGTGGCCTCTTTCAGCAGGATAATGTGCCCTGCTACACTGCACACATTGTTCGGGAATGGTTTGAGGACCATGATGAAGTGTTCAAGGTGTTGCCCTGGCCTCCACATTCTCCAGATCTCAATCCTATCGAGCATCTGTGGGATGTGCTGGACCGACAAGTCCAATCCACAGCAGCTTCACCTCGCAACTTACAGGGACTTGAAGGATCGACTGCTAATGTTTTGGTGCCAGATACTACAAAACACCTTCAGGGGTCTTGTAGAGTCCATGCCTCGGCGGGTTGGTGCTGTTTTGGCATCACACAGAGGACCAACAGCATATTAGGCAGGTGGTCATAACGTTTTGGCTCATTAGTATATACTACGTAGTCCAATAAATGCAAGAACACAACTGTATTTCAATAAGAAAAATGTTTAAAAAACGAATACACATTTAAATTAACATATCTGCAAGTTGACCCACAGAAACAATAATTACAGTTGTGGGATAAAATGTGCTTGAAAATATCTAGTAGGGTCACCAGTAAATTGGCCACTTGCATATAAACCTCTCAGACCATGGGTGGAAAAGCATTTCTATAACGCATCCTAAGGTCTTATTCCACCATTGCAGCTACTACAAACAGCATCAATCAAAGAAGCATTCATGACAGGATTCAAGGATTCTTTCTTTTTTCTGACGAGACTCAAAGGGAACAACTGAGTGGAGGGGAAATGGTACTCTCCTGCTGAAGCAATGGTGCCATAATGTCAGAGAGATTGCAGAGGGCGGTTGAACCAGTGGTGTGGGAATGTCTTACCATCCATGCTTGGTCGTCTGGTCCCTGACGAACATGTAACATGTTGCCGATGAGGTGAGAAGGGCTTGGCTGTAGAAGCATGGATGTCAATGTTCTTTAGTGGAGTTAAGGTCCTCCTTGGGGGTTTCTCCCAGTTGAAGGGAGGCGTTGGACTTGGGATGCGGGTTGGGGCGGGTGGGAGTACTTGTGCCCCCGGGGGTTAATAGGCCTCTTTCTGGGTGTGCATTTGTTCCTGGATCTTCTGCAGCATCTCCTGCATCCGTCGCAGCTATTAGGAGAGATGAGACAGGTGTCAGTGTCATTTTGGGAGGGGTTGCTAAAACATCCAGACGTGTCTATTTTTGATTTGCGCTAGTCTCAGTTCTGGACGGGTTTGTTAGCCATACGGCTGCCCATGTACAGACATTCGTCTTTCACATGACTGCACAGACAGCTGTCCAGTAATGATCGAAATCTGGACAACCGAGAGACGGATCGATACCACTCGACATATCAGCCTACTCTCTCTAGATCATGTGACATTTGTTGATGATGGCAGACACACAGTGCCTCATAGAAATGCCTCTTCATCTATTCTACATTTTATTGAATGAAAAAAAATTTTTTTTCCAGTATTACAGCACAACTGTGTTAATTATTTTGCCTTTTGCTATTTGGGGGAATGCCTCAAATGAAGAGTGCATCCTTCAGATTGATGATGTCTGTTGTAATATAGCAAAAGTAAAATGTGACTTTTCTGTCAGCTCAATGTGGACTCTATTCACGTGTCCTCTGTTTTGTGTTGTGCTTGTGCTCGATTTTGTGCTGTTTATGAGTCAACTGAATTATACATTAACAAATTCCTCGTCTCTGCATCATCCCTCATATAAGGATGATGGGATACTATTACTGGTGGTAGCACATTATATCTCAAATATTTTGATGGTGTGTAGTCATTCAGAAAATATAAACAAAATGAGAAAAAATGTGTAGTTTATTTGATGAAATAAATAGACTTCTGATGATTGAGGGAAGGAGGGGTACACAGACAATTGGGTTGTAATATTGTACAGGAAAATAGATGTACCATCTGTAGTTTGTTCTAATGTAGTAACAGACTGTCAGTAACAGACAATCTAAAAATGCATCACTGCTTATGTAAGCAAATTACCCAGAAAAATATCACACTATAATCTGAAAACCTGAGATTTTGTTCTCCCTGACTGCATGGCATACCAACAACTTCAGCTATGAATCATTTTAAATTAGTTTTGAAGCCATTTTTGGTAATCTCAAATTTCATTTTAAAATTAAACTGGCCAAAGGCATTGTGGACCCACAAATATGGCATATCTAGTATATAAACAGTAGTGCAGTGCCACATCTGTTTGGAAAACCAGCATGTTTTGATTTTACATAAGAATTACTTCTGTGTAATGTCCTATCTATTCATCCAGTTTAGGTTTTTCTCCCGGTTTCTGTTAACCTGCAGAGGTCCTGGGACTCTCTACTGTTATCAGTAGAGAGGTTGGGCATTTCAAAACTCTATTCAAAATCTGCTCCCTAGGCAAAGGTCTGTTTCTAGATGATGCACCAGTTATGAGCAAGATATCAGACAAATCAATGCTGTTTACCTTGAACAAATCTAATCATTTCTTATTTGCACAAGGTTCTGATCTCACGAGCTCTTTTCAACGCACATCCGACTGATTAAGATGTCTTGTGGATGCAGTGGGAGTAGGAGTTAGACACAAATTGTCATGTGATGATACGCTCACTCTTCATGAGGCCATCATTGGTTATATCTATCAAATATAATCTGACTATGGCCTCCAAAATGAGTTTATGAGAACATAAAATTGTCATCTGTGTGTGTTCAAGTTTACCCAGATCCAAATTGTATTTTGCATCAACATTGCTTGCACACACACAAACATACCATGGCACCTAGCTTAACCAGGGTCCGTATGCATCATCTACAGCTCATGCACGCACGCACGCACGCACGCACGCACGCACGCACGCACGCACGCACGCACGCACGCACGCGCACACACACACACACACCTATTCCATATATAGGTAAAAGCTTATCTTTTCTACTCTTAGCTTGTGTGCATTACACTGCATTTTAATATAAGATCTCTGCTATACAACTACAGTTTGACTGATTGACAGCTAAAGGGCCTCAGGAGACTTGGTGGTCCCTCTGATCTGGGTGTGCCCCTGGGTCGGGTTAAGGGTCTGAGTGCTCGTGGTGGTCAGAATTGTGTTGGGGCTCGTGCTCATGGTCATGACCGTGCTCGTGGTGATGCTGTGAGCCCAGTTCGTGGTCGGCGTGCCGTACCTCCTCATCTTTTTCTCTGATGAGTTTCTCTGTCTCGCTGTCTGTGACGCCCGGGACCATGGGGATGGGGAAGTCTGTACCGCTCTCCCTGGTCAGCTTACTGCAGAGAGATGCAGGTGGCAGAGACAGACAAGAGGAAGTTCACATATAGATTTAGGTTTATAGCAAATGCTGTTACCTGCAGTGAAAGTAGAATCTCTTTCATCAATAAGGGTGAGACTCCAAGTTCACAGGGTCAAGGGTACAGTACTCGGCTGCATAACTTTTACGGGGAGGTTTCGATTGGGGCATACTTGCGGTTGCGCTCCTTTACCACCATGCGGGTCATGCTCTGGATGCACTGGGCCCGGTAGTTCTCGTAGTGGGTTTCCCGCGTCACATCCTTCAGGTCCTGCATGTGGGTACGCACCAGCATGTTCCTCAGCTTAACGAAGTCACAATGAGCCGAGTTCTCCACTACTCACAACACAGACAGGGAGGACAAATCAGAAATACTATACAATTCAAGTTAATACAGCCAATACTAATAACCTATCAAGCATCTTTGAATTAAAAAAAAAAGAAAAAACAATTGTGCCTTTCACATCTTTGAAGAGGGTCTAGTAGTGACTCATTTAGCCTTGAGTAACCTTTCCACCGAGTAGGTTATTGAAAGTAACCTAGAGTGTGAATAAGGTAACTAGAGGCAAACAGTGCAGATGTGAGACATACAAATTTTGTAGGAGAATGTGGGACAAATTTATGAAGACCACTTTTAATTGGTTACCAATGCTAAATTAACTTTGGTTATCAATGGTTACCAATGCTAAATGAACTTTGATTTAATGCATATTGGGCAGGCTTAGTAGGAAACATTAATATCCTGCCTGCAGTTATACTCTTACCTACTAGCAAGCTCAAGATGCTCCATAGTATACATGACCAATGGTAAATAATGAGAATGGTCTTCACTGATATATAATTTAGACCTAACACACATTATAAGAACAACAAATAATGAGTGAGCAGTCAGTCAGCATTAACAGGACAGCTCAAACACGTCCTTCAGAATTTCTACATGAATCTAGTGTGTTTAGAGAGAGCGCAGACCTCCAAGCAAAGAAATCTACAGATTATTATTGGATATATAAATAAAAACTGATCATCTATTGTTTAAATGGATAAATGTGTACTTTTATTATTTTGCTTCAATATGCAGGACATTGTCTCAAAATGTGGGACAATGAGTCAAAGTGCTGTGCAATACAACGTAAAGCTGGATGCCTGGCCACCGTAAGTGTGAAACAACAAACAGGGTCAATTCATGACGACCCAGAGGGAAAATACAGTACCGGGACACAGAGGCAGCTGAGGTTATTGTTGGTTTTAACTCAAAAAACGGTATCAAATTGACTTGAGCTTTAAAGATCCAGTCCAATGATTTTGAACTTTATTGTGGAATAGCTTGATGCATCATTTGATTTGGTGCAATGGTTTTAGTGCATCCTCTTGTAGCACTGTCTGTTCTCGGGAGGCTGCGGGGGCATGGCCCTGAATTCACAAGACTAGTGAGAGCTAGCTAGCTTGCTAAGAAAGAAGAAAGAAAGCATTGAATTAGTTCTCTGCATTTAACCCATCCTATTGTATAGGAGCAGTGGGCAGCTGCAGTGCCCAGGGACCAACTCCAGTTCTTCTTTCCATTGCCTTTCTCAGGGGCACAGGCAGGAGCATTAACCCTAACATGCATGTCTTTTTGATGGTGGGAGGAAACCGGAGCACCCGGAGGAACCCCACACAGACACGGGGTGAACATGCAAACTCCACACTGAAAGGACCTGGGACGGCCTGAGGTTCGAACCCAGGACCTTCTTGCTGTGAGGCAACAGTGTTAACCATTGGGCCACTGTGCCACCCTCTGAGTTGCATGATGTTGCTCGGCAACTATTAGAAAACAGACCGACTGAAAGACTAATAATGAGAATTGAATGTTCAATCAAATCAGGGTATGAAATGATGTAATTTATTTCAAGAAGCAGACTGATTTTCTGAAACAACTGATTATTTTGACAACAAGGAAGATAGTTTTCAGTCATGTTGTCACAACAACAACAGTTCTAATATTTTGGGTAACTTTACATTAACAAACACTTTGTTAATTCCATTGGACTGCATTTTTAACTTTAGGCTGTTTTTCCCAAAATAGCCCTATACTACAAGAAATAACAGTTTGGGAAAATGTAAGTTTTTCGCAAATTACATTTTGAAAATTACAGTTTACCTTCCACAATACCTGAGGTGTACAGATGGCCTCACACCCTTTTCATTGGACTGGATCTTTAAATGTAGGCTATTGTGCCCAAAACAACCCATACGCCAAGAAATAACAGTCTGGGAAAATTGAAGCTTACCTTCCACAATACCCCAGGGGTAAAGACGGCCTCGTACCCTCTTTCCTTTGGCCTCCACCACTGTGTTGCTGCCTATCACAGCAAATGGGATGCTCTCCTGATGGGAATGAGAGAAAGGGCAGTAAAGTAAAAATGAAGGGCAGTAAAGTAAAAATGATCTCCCGGGCAGATCCAGGTGGGGAAGGGGTAAATGGGATGCATAGCATGAATCAGTGCGTGGTGCACTGCAGACCCGTTTCTTCATCCTTTTGTTTTTTTTCAGCCAATGCTGTGGTCTTCATATTCATCTCTCTCTGGTTAAAAGACTGTCTTAATGCAACAGAGTCCAAGATCCAGACACCAGTACACTTACATGTGCCATCATCCTAACCTCTATACCATGGGCAGTTATGATGAGGCAGAAGGTGTCAAAGTCCTGTTGTATAGTCTAAACACTGACATGCTCATGAGTTTTATTATTACATGATTACATTTATTTATTTATTATTCATTCATTCATCTCATCTTCAGCCGCTTCTCCGTGGTCGGGTCGCAGTTGCAGCAAGCAAAGTAGGGCACTCCAGACATCCCTCTCCCCAGCAACACCCTCCAGCTCCTCCTGGGGATCCCAAGGCGATCCCAGGCCAGATTGGACATGTAGTCCCTCCAGCGAGTTCTGGGTCTACCCCGGGGTCTCCGCCAAGTTGGACTCTGGATGTCCGAGCTCCTCACCCTATCTCTAAGACTAAGCCCAGACACTCTTCGGAGGAAACTAATTTCAGCCACTTGTATCTGCGATCCCACCCATTCGGTCACTACCCAAAGCCAGGTGAGGGTTGGAACGAAGATTGACTGGTAAATTGAGAGCTTTGCCTTCTGGTTCAGCTCCCTCTTCACCACAACGGTCTGGTACAACGTGTGCATTACTGCTGATGCTGCACCAACACGCCTGTCAGTCTCCCACTCCATCCTACCCTCAGTCGTGAACAAGAGCCCGAGATACTTGAACTCCTTCACTTGAGGCAACAACTCATCCCCAATCCAATTATTTTTTATTATTCAAAACCATTTCAGGGACTTGATCAGGGAGAAAGACAACAAACCAAGAAAAAACAGTAAGTGAGAAAATATTCAATAAATGAATTTGGCTGTGTAAAACAAACAACAGCAACAACAACAATCAAATACTGGAAAAAAAACCTAAAAGAAATCTCTCAATCATGTCATGAGATGTATGACATGCTTTATCTTTTTGTTTTAGAGATACTCTTCTGTGTTTTTCTGGCAGATTGTTAGTTCTTTTCAAGGCAAACTGATAGAAAATGGCATCGAATACAAAAATAAAAATCATTTGATATGAAGGCTAATGCTAATGCATCATTGGATTTAATATATCATACAAATTGATATATCATACAAATCCACACTAGCATACAAAGTAACGCTGGCCACTCCCAGAAAAGCAGCAATGTGTAAACTTCCATAAAGAGGATCCTAATATGCGGTTACTAAAGGAGAAACTAATGTTTGTGAGCACTCACTTTCAGTTCTTGGTCCTGCTGCTTAAAGTCCTCATCCTCATCAGAGTCACAGTCGGGGAACTGGTAGATCTTGATGCCATACTGCTCAACCTCCTCTCTGATCTGCAATGACAACGAAGCAGAAATGGTAAATGATCTGTAGTGGAAACTGCATGCAAACACTCGAGACTCATGAAATAACATGCAAACGGTTGAGGATTAAAATATATTGTGTATGATATATTGGAAAGAAACACCCCGACACAGAAGTCAAAGGAAGCTGTCCCTCCCCAAGGACAGAGAAGCTGTGTCTTATGGTTCAACAAAACATAGAAGTCTTACATGTTTAGTCCCTCGATGTTTAAAGACAATCAACCTATAGACACACTCCTGCATGCAATAGGGAGAAATAATTCTAGCAAGAGTCAACACCACAAGTATTGCTTTCTTCAGAAACAGAGGCAAATAGAAACACAAGACTCAGGGCCGTCGTATGACTGCACATCTATCTCCTGACACACGATGTGTGTCATTTTCTTTTCTTTCTTTTTTTTTAGATACTTTACTGATCCCCATGGGGAAATCCCTCTCTGTATTTAACCCATCCAGGCTGTATAGCTAGCAGCGGTGGGCAGCCACCGTGCAGTGCCCGGATACCATATCCAGTTCGTCTCGCCATGCCTCAGTCAGGGGCACAGACAGGAGTATTAACCCTAACATGCATAGGACGACCTCGGATGATCCCGAAGGTCGGACAACCCCGGGGTTCGAACCCAGGACCTTCTAGCTGTGAGGCGACAGTGCTAACCACTGCTTTACCATGCCGCCCAACTTCATGACATGACAACTTCCTTTAAGATACATTTAACCCACATGGCAACACAGGCATAAAGAAACAGATACATAATGAATAAATGATAATAGTTAATGTTTCATGTTAGTTTTCTTTCACAGATCAAAGCATATGTTTTGAGCATAAAAGGGAATATTCTCATTAACAATGTTAACATTAGAAGACAGCGCTTCTTTCAAGACAATCATGTGATCATTCCTCCTCCCTGGAACTGCATGTGTAGATCAACACTGTCTGATTTGGGTGGAGCCTTGCCTTGAATTTCTTTTTCTTGACCTCGGTGGGGGTGAGTGTGTCTGCCTTGGCCAAGATGGGGACAATGTTGACCTTCTCATGCAAGGCTTTCATGAATTCCACATCCAGAGGCCGCAGACTGGCAGAAAACACATGCAAATGCAACACCATGAGAGACAAGACACGAGGTCTGCAGCAGTTGTCAGATAAACACCAAAGTCATGTAGACTTGACAGACTTTATAGATAATACTGATTTTGAGACATTTCATAGTGCTGTTACACACAAAGGGTTAAAGTGCTGAAGGCCCTGGTCACAACATTTACGACAGTGATATTTTGCACCAAAATCAGTTCATTTGAATGGAATCGTTGTAATCAGTGGATTCAATCATGGTAGTGAAGAAAATTCACACAACTCCAAGTTAAATTTTGGCGAACTCTTGACAAGCAAATTCACACTGTCTACCTATAGCAAAACTGCTTAGTCTGTGTTGACCTGTGACGGGCCAGTTGCTATGGAGAGCAAACAGAGGATGCTGTCATTTTAACAGCATATAATCATTCAATTTTATGATACTGTGCTCTGCCAAAACATGAATTCCAACACAAAAAATATGCGGCATGGTTGCAGTCAGCGGTGAAGTGTTATGTTTGCGTAAAGTGGTTTTGGTCACCAAGCCTCCGTTCCTGCAAGGGTACGTAAATAAATTTCTCTGCCAATTCCTGGGGTGACTGGGGCCTTAGTCAGCGGTGCCATGGAGGGCCATGTGTGTGCATGTTTTCTCTCCAACTCAACACTACACCAGCTGATTTCATTGACAAATTCTCTCCTGTTTGGTTGTAAGTGTGTTAAATCAGTGAACTCAGCTAGTGTAGTGTTGGGCTGGAAAAAAAAAGACCTGCAAACATGACACCTCCATGACTCATGATTGGACGCAACTGTATTAAATAAGACTTCTCATCATGGGTGATGTCCACAGATGATCAACAGAGGGAGCTATTTGTCTACCACTGTGACTTAAAATACACTGCAGCACAAAAGGTTGGTGCTGTATTTATTTCTCATTGAGAGCAATGATGTAGAAAAGCATTATTTCAAGCCTGTCACTGTGCAAATGTGCAACCCATACAAACGCGCCTGCACACACACACAGACAGTCACACACACACACACACATACACACACACACACACACACACACACACACACACACACACACACACACACACACACACACACACACACACACAGAAAAGTTTCATATCAGCATTCAGTACTAATGACTGGTCAAATGCTTCAGCATTGCAGTGAATATAAATTGCAACTTCGGAGGCAGGCGAGAGGCAAGCCTCAACCGTCAGCAGGAACCAGCTCCATTACAGATTCATGCGGCTAAATAATCCACTTGTAAATACTGGAACACTAAACACACTTATATAGATAATCTTGTGCACTGCACAGAGGAAAGCTAGTGACATATGTTTGATAGGAATTTGAGCTGTCAAATTCATCAGCAAGGGAGGAAATTAACGGGGCTTATCCAAATATGAAAAAATGAACTTCCTCGGCTCTCCCCCTCCTCTTACCTGTCGCTAATCTAAAAGGTCAAATTCAAATAAGAAATCCATCCACCACTTATTAAACCACCTTATTATTTCCATCATCAACGGACGTGACAGACAGCACCCAAAGGAGCCCAAAGAGGAGCACTGAGGCTCAGTCATACCCATGTCCAAAGGGTGAGATGAAATATAGGCAACAGTGCACACGGTTGTCTTGGATGTTCTTGCGGTTGAGGCCACTCTCGTCCCTGAAGTATTGTTCAAACTGCTGGTCGATGTAGTCAGCCACCGACTTCCAGCTGGAGGAGAAACACGTGTACATACTCTCCATCACTGGGACAATATAGACGGCTCAATAAAGACTACTGAATACATCTTACAAGGATGAAATACCCACGCTAAACAACAACTATCACTCTCCAAATATGTATGCATCAGGAAAAAAAAACCCGTTTACATTTCAATGCTTTTTGTGCTACGGACTATGCATGACTATGAAAGAATTAAAGATACTTGTCTAGTGAAACTCAGAGTTTAACTTGGATTGATTTGAACTGAGAAAGGATTCTGGAAATGTACCATTCAGTGTTGTTGACAGCATCCCCAAATCCAGGGGTGTCTACTATGGTGAGCTTCAGCTTGACGCCTTTCTCCTCTATATCCACTGTGTGCTTAGTTATCTCTACCGTTTGAGTGATCCGCTCTGGAGGAAGGACACAAACAATTGTAACATAAGCACTTCAAAACCCACATCTCAGCTCCTGTTAGGGACCCAAGATGCTCAGCCAATGAGCCAACATATATCAAAAGCCGTGGCCCTTTTCACCTTCAGCGTTGAGCAGCTTCCTGTCCTTGTAAAGATCTGTGAGGAAGAGGCTGTTGACCAGGGTGGACTTGCCTAAGCCCGATTCCCCTTAATAAAAAAGAAAGAAGGAGAGAAAGACAGAAATAGAGTAAGGGAAAGACCTCGCAATGTGGAGCAATTTGTAATTTTAGTCTTTGTTGATGGGCTGGTTTGCATGCTGTCATTTACCTGCTACCATGAGGGTGAAGTCAAAGCCCTTCTTGACAGACTTGCGGTGAACTTGGTTTGGCAGTGTGGCAAAACCCACATATTCTTTATCCTGGTCCTGAAAACAAAAAGCAGACAACCGGTCAGTCCATAGAGGAAGGGAAAACAAACATAGAAGTGGCTGTATCAAAAAACAAAAGAAAAAAAAATCTTCAATGGTGAAATTAACCACTCATAATAAGTTTTGTACCTTTCACAGTAAAACACATTTTCAACAAATACAACATATACATCAGTAAGCAATTACCTTCCCATATGTACTGTTTTTGTTTTTAAACTGTGGCA
The DNA here is from genome assembly GCF_029633865.1 of Lampris incognitus. Classification (NCBI taxonomy): domain Eukaryota; kingdom Metazoa; phylum Chordata; class Actinopteri; order Lampriformes; family Lampridae; genus Lampris; species Lampris incognitus. Next base: position 27,202,622 of record NC_079217.1, on the reverse strand, counting down.
CCCAAATGAAAGTCAAATAAATAAATAAATGAATTAGAAAGAGCAACTTGATATCAAGACAAAAGACACAATCATACCCAATTACAGGAGAGGAAAATTAACACAACAGAAGAAATAACACAACCATTTATTTATTTATTTTTTACAAAGGCTTGACTGACATACTAGTTCATACTAGTTTTCATGCTCTGCAAGTTCTGACATTGCCTGTGAACTGCATGTGTGCATCTCCACACATACAGTTTAACATGCCACCACACACACAAAGCACCACCTTGAAAGCAGCCTAAACAACAACCTCAACAAAAATGCTGTATGGACCTTCTGCATCACCTGCCCCCCCCCCCCCCCAAGTTACCTCAGTGGTGTTGTAGGGGTCATATCGACCCCATGGGCTCTTTGGCCTGGAAGGGCTGACAGGTGACGGTAAGTCAAACTCCACCCCATGTCTGACTAGCAAACTGGACTCTGAACCTGAATCCGACTGGGGCCTACCCGCCACAGGGGGCCGCAAGTAACTCGGGGTGCTGGGACTGTCTTCACCCTCAGCCTCCCCATCCCCTTCATGATGCTCATGGTCGTGGACATGGTTATGAGGATGGTGTTGGTGGTGGTGCCCTCCATGGTGGTGGGTATCTTGCATGATATTTTCCAACTCCGAGTCTTCCGAGTGGCTCGAATGCTAGGGAGGGGCCGAGGTTGGAGGGGACGGATGAAGCATTTGTAAGGGAATGGGCAGTGTGGACAAATGCCCAGGGTGTTTGGGATGTGAAGACAGGTAAAAGATAGGCAAGGTGTTCATGTGGAGGGTATTATGGGTCAAAAAAGAGAAGGACATGCATATATTTTTAGAGCAGGTTAAAAATGATAAGTTGAAGTATACAAAGACAGGCTTTAATCTGGTTGAGAAGACTCGCACAGAAAGTGGCAAAAAAAAAACAAAACAAAAAGACACATCCGGTTTGATTTGGCGAGACAACGAGAGTTCACAAAGATTTTAAAACATATATGAGAGAGAGAGTACTTATTGCTGATGCGGAAATATTTGCGATGGACCCCGGCAAAGTTAAAATGTTTTGCAATGCTGACAAAATGTTTAGCATTTGCTTCTCGAGTCAGAGAAAACACTCCATCCTTCCTGCTGTGCAGCTCAGAATATGATATGGACTGTCAATGGTTATTCCACTGAAGTAAATGCACTCTGATTTATTGTACAAATGCTGCTGATTTTCTTAAATTTGTACAAACAGCACATAGTTTGATTTATCTGGGCTCCCCAAAAGGGATTCCTCCTGCTCAGCACTTTAATGGCAGACGTCTGAGACAAACCAATTCAACTAAAAGTACCCTCATCAAAGGCTAGGTCAATTCTACGGAAGCCACATATAACACAGATGAGTGAGATACATATGTGCAGGTACAGTTTAGGTGTTATTTATTCTGTATTAATATCCCCTGACAGTTGGATGAATTTTGTGAGGGTAAGGTACACAAATTGACTTTCTATGGCTGTGTCAATCCAATTCTGCTTGCGGGGGATTAATCAAACTCAGACCTTCACTGTTGTCTGACTTTTTATTTTCCATGTCTGTACACAATGTGTTACTGTTTGATAGCCGTCCCGGGATGACAACTGGGTGCTAGCAGAACAAACACCCTCCTGTCTTTACATTACATACCTCATCTCTTCCACACTCAAATGTATGTCAAGGGGCAGGAAAAATTGCCACCGACTGCACATTCATTTATCTCCTCAAGGTGTACAAAGAAAATAAATAGTAATGTTACACTGAAGAGATCAGGCCGCCATTTATATCCTTTGCTCCTCTGCTCACCATGGCTCTCCCTGGCCAAGAGCGCATCACCAGCTCGTCTAGCAGGAAGATAAATAATGCAGTGACACTGAGAGGGCAATGAGGCCATGTCACACTAATGACAGCCAGCCAGGAGAGTAGACCGTAGGTGTGTGTACTACAATTATGCACTATGCTCTTGCTAAAGAGACAAGCAAGAATAGAATAATTTAGCTGTGTCAATAGCAGCTGAGTACTGAGCATTCGCTTTAGGGGTGAATGCAAAAATGCACATTTGCATCTTTATTTAGTTTGGTGGAAATATCACTCGGAGTTGCTTGTGGATATAAAAGATGAATGAAGATGAATTAAATAACCCTGTCTAACTATTGCTATCTCTCATCTACAAATCTCTAATATGGATAGAATTTGAAGATAATGGATTTCTTTATACGTACTAAGGTTCCATGATTAAGATATAGCATACAGTGCCATTAGCCCAAAGGGGATGGAAAGGGGTCATGCCAGGTTTAAAACGGGCTAGTTTTCATCAATTTGTTTAAACAGGGGGGGAATGGCATCTCCCTGTATCCCCCCCAAAATTGACCCCTTGTTAACTAGATGGAAGTTAAGATTGGGACGAGGGGGAGATTTAGGATTTCATGGAGTTTTTGGGGTGTCACCAATACCTGTTCAGCTTCATGGTCCCCTCGGTGGTCAGGGGAGGCAGGGCTCGAGTCCTGCTCATCTGATGAACAGTTAGCATCATGGTCACTGTCCTCCATTGCAACGGGGGCTACAGTGCCCTCTGTAATCTCCAACCAGGAAGGAACGTGTGTCGAACGGAAGTTTAGGTGGGACGAGGAACAGAAGGACGAGGGAGGCAAAAGAAAGAGAGGGACCCCACAAGAACATACCACAGGAATGCGTGGCATGGCATGGGTAGGAGAATGGGTGGGTGGGTGTAGACGCCAGAGGAAACATTATGGATGGAGTTTATGTAGAACAGACAAGACAAGTGGGCAGTTGAGAAAAAAATATATCATAAAATGACTACACAACTGAAACCGTGTCACAGAAACTGGAGAGGTTGTAGACGCCAGTGTAACCAAAAGGACTGTGCAACGTAATGTCTGTTGTGTTTGTCTGATCCAGCCATCTGCAATTACAGCACGGCCTTGTTATTTACTTGTGCCGCTGCTCTTTAACTTCAGTTGAAAATCCTCTCACATTGTCCCACTCGGTGTTTCTAAAATAACATCATTCCACCTAATGCCAGTGCCAGTAGATGAGATTAACTGGGCCAACTACTGTTGCATAATGTGGTAAATCATTGAAACTTTGATGAAAATTGAAACCCCAACGCACCACCCTGACACACACCTCAGCAAGAATAGATTTTCAATCTATAAGGGTTTAATGCCAATGCTGGATTGGCATTAAACCCAATAGACAAATATATTCTGATTTTAAGAGCAATTTCACCTCAATATTTGGAACCACCGTATCAAATGAATTGAAATAAAAAATATCGTAACAGGCGCCCAGGTGGCATGGCAGTCTAGTCTGTTGCTTACCAACACGGGGATCGCCTGTTTGAATCCCTGCGTTACCTCCAGCTTGGTCGGGCATCCCTACAGACACAATTGGCTGTGTCTGCAGGTGGGAAGCCAGATGTGGGTATGTGTCCTGGTTGCTGCACTAGCGCCTCCTCTGGTCAGTCGGGGCGCCTGTTCGGGGGGGTGGGATTGGGGGGAATAGTGTGATCCTCCTACACGCTACATCCCCCTGGCGAAACTCCTCACTGTCAGGTGAAAAGAAGCGGCTGGCAACTCCACATGTATCGGAGGAAGCATGTGGTAGTCTGCAGCCCTCCCCGGATCGGCAGACGAAGTAGAGCAACAACCGGGATGGCTCGGAAGAGTGGGGTAATTGGCCAAGTGCAATTGGGAGAAAAAGAGGAGGGGGATAAAAAAAACCCCAAAACAAACAAATCATAACAGAGAGGAATTGCCAGGGTTTTTTTTAGTACTTGCTTTCCATTTTACACTGAGAGACATCATGCAGGCAGAAAAGTTAATGCACGGTGTGTAAGGTACACATTATTTCTGTCAGTTGGGGAAAAAAACCCCAAGAAAAACAGAAACAATGAATCATTTATATGACTTCTTAGTTATTCTAAATGGATTTACTCAAGGGGCTAAAATATCAAACTTTTTTTTTACATTTTCATTACCTGTCAGAGTTACACAAAGCTTCTTGTGTAAATCCTCATAAAGACTCTTTTGTCATCCCTGGCCTACAGTTTTAATTAAACTGGCATTGGGAGCTTTGGGGCAGAGAAGAAATTGATAGTTTCAAAGCTTAGATGACCAGTGACCTGCTTCCATTTGTCACAGCCACACTGATCAATGTGCAATCACCACATCAACATATCAGTCCGGTGACCCACATAGGATACCGGTCAATAGAAGCAGACATGGCTGTATGTTGCTTATTCAGATTAGTACATTTTGCTAGTTGAACATCGGTGTTGACAAGTTTAAAGGGTTGAAGAACTTTAAGGAGATGGGCCAACAGACACATTATTTTTTTAGTTTAAGGAAGATGCAGTCAGTTGTTTAAATGTCAAAAACCCAAAATATTTTGCAACAGAGCAAGCATACTAAAATGCACAACCCCATTGTTCCTAAGGAAAGCTGGTCTTAATATTTTCATCTAAATAACCTTAATAAACACAATACTTCTCCTCTAACACGCATTTCTCCCTCCACTTCCGAGATGAAACCTCACCTGCTGTCTTGCAGTGCCTCACCTGCAGATCCTTTTATAAGAAGCTCCAATAGCCCACTCGTCTTGCTGCAGGAGAAGCTGCTCTTCATGCCCTGTCCAAGAGCCAGTCAGAAGCCAGGACCAGAGCTGACAGCCTTTATAAGCCTCATCCTAGCAGGACATCGTGTCCTTCAGCCCTGTTGAGCTGCCCAGTGCCCCAGGGATCCTATCAGCAGCATTGACATGCTATTTGCTACCATTCACAGGCACATCCTGACCCGGCCATGTTTGGGGCTAGCACAAACCACTGTGTGGGTGCTAGCCCCATGGAAACGCATTGACAATTCCCTGGAAAACTCGTTTTACCCCATTTGCAGCACTTTTGACTTAGGTTGGGCAGTTTCCCTGACCAACATTTGCCAATCTGATAAACTTTTTGAAACCCTTTAACCCCTTTCTATTACCCAAGTCAAACCAGGTGTTTGAAAATATTTGTAAAAAAAAAAAAAGTCGAAAATCTCACACCTTTGTGTGGCTTATCCAAGACTACTTTCAAATGCTTGTGTGAATATGAGCGCTCATTTTCCACACCTCTTCACTGTGTGCCGGGATTCACCTGAGCTTATTTGTTCATTATTATCGTGGACATCGTACTGGCTGAAATTAGAATATTCCTTTAAAAAAGGAACAAAGAAATAACAAAAAAGTGTCTACACAGAAGAATGTGTTTGGTGTTTCTTCATGGATTCAGAAAATGAAGCATTCAGATTTGGGCAAGCCACACAAAACTGAGATTTTATACTCATCTATACTCCAACAAGATGTTTCATTCAGGTAATAGGAAAGGGTTCAAGCATTTCAGAAAAGCTATCAGATTGGCAAATTTCAATCAGGAAACCTTGTCGTAAGTGGGGTAAACAGTGCAAAATGAGTTTTGTACCTGACCCTAAAACCAGTACATAGACAAGGTATAATACACGATAAAGCTCTTTTATCAGTATGGAGCTCAGTATTATCAGTATTATGGACAACAGTTTTCTTTATAACTAGTGATAAAAGTGTAGGCCTACAGAATGGACAACATATTTAGCCACCGTTTTCTACTTGTTGTCATTAAGACCCATGTCAAGCAATAACCATTCCAACATGCTGTGAAATCCACTCACATGGTACATCACATCCAGTGATACAAACACTAACAACAGTGTTACAAGAGTACATATCAAAATGTATACGTAGATGTTTTAACCAAAACTGTGGGCATCCATCATGTTGGCCACACCACGAGGTAAAAACAAAGAGGGAGATAAAGTCTTATTTCACCGTATCAAACACTGGGACACGCTTGTTCTCCTTGTTGATTTTCCCATGTGCATCCACGCTACACTATCTTCTTGCTGAACAAGTATTTATGTGCTTTTCGCCAAATTTACCAATCTGGACATTTCCCCTTGCTGTATTTTCCTTCATTGCCACTACCGAATGCTGACGCTCCCTCTCTAACCACCACAGCAGGCATTAGATCTGACTGGAGCATAGAGCTCCTCTCTAAGCCAGACATATCTGGTTACAGCATCTTTAAACCAAAGTGATGAGGTAGTGCTTTGCTGTGTGCAGGTATCATGTTCACTTTCCACTAAGCACCCCAAAGCTGCTTTTCTAAAGTGAACTGACAAAAGTCAAAAGTGGAACAGTACAGCTTTCTCCTCTTCCACTGCACCAATCAGGTTGTCTCTCCATTGTGAGATTATCTTTGATATCAAAGTCTTAGGTATGACCACAGTCACAGCAGAAAAGGATTTAAGAAGCACAAGGAGAGAGGAATTTTCACAGTAGATGGTATCTTCCCTTGCCTGGTGTGGTCCGGGAGGCTGCCAAAAACAAAACAACTCTGCTCTTCTCAAGGTCTTGATATTATAACTGAGTTGGAGGGAGAGAAAGAAGATATTGCTCACACACAGATGATGCAAACAGCATTTGCAAAAGGGAGCAGTTATTCCAATGACAGCCTGTCCAGCCGGGCAAAACCTCTACACAAGTCAATTGGTATGCCTGACACGCATGGTTGTGAAGCAGGCAACCCTCGGGATTAGTGTGTCGACCAGCTCTACCCCTTTATAAACGGGGAAAGGGAAACTGAAGAGCACTCCTGATGATCACAGCAGCTCAAGAGAGAAGAGAGCATTGGATTTTACTGTTTGCAGTTTTTTTTCCACATGCAAATCTTTCCACTTGCCTCTTTCCAGACTTTGTTAAGCTATCTAAATTTCACTCACCAGACAAACACAGCAACACTCTTCCCCCTCAGTTGAGACCCAGTCCCCAGAATCCCTCAACTGCTTGTTAGTCAGGCCTCTTCAACCCCTCCACATTTAATAAACAAGACAAATAGACAAACCGAAAGACTAAGCTTGCTTTTCCAAAACTAAAGGCAAAGAAGACGCTTTTTCAACAGAAAAAAGAAAAAGAAAAAAAGTCTGCTTCCATGACTGGGCCTTGATAAAACAGCACAGCCAAATACAACATCAGACTGGTAGTACGTTAGACCGATATGTCAGTATGATTACAAAACACACTACTGATTGGTTATAGAAACATAAATATAACTGAAGAGCACAGGAAATCAAAACAAGTGTCATCATTACTATTTCATATTTTTCTTGTTATCAGTTTCATAGTTTCCTAGCAATGCAATAGTAGTGCAATTACAAGTAGTAAACCACATCATTATTCCATTACAAACTGATTCAAAGGAAGGTCATTAAATGCATAAGTGTAGTTTAAGAAAAGGCCTGGAGACTTAAGACTGCTTTTATTATCATTTCCACATATGCCTGTCTCATACATACGGGAAATGAGATTGCGTTTCACACAGACCACAGCGCCACATAAAAACAAATAACGCACAATAATCCAAAGGAGTTGAGTCAAGTGCAACTGGACTTGGTAAAAGTCCAGTACCAAGTCCAGTTGCACTTGATTCAACTCCTTTGGATAACCATGACCTGGATGAATGAGAACATTCACAGACAACGCACAATAAATATTAAAAAAGCAAAAAGTACGTCCGGCTAGCGTAGCAGTCTATCCCGTTGCCTACCAACACAGGGATCGCCGGTTTGAATCTGCGTGTTACTTCCGGCTTGGTCGGGCGTCCCTACAGACACATACCCGGATGTGGGTATGTGTTCTGGTCGCTGCACTAGTGCCTCGTCTGGGTGGTCGGGGCGCCTGTCTGGGGGCGAGGGGGACCTGGGGGAAATAGCGTGATCCTCCCACACGGTATGTCCCCCTGGCAAAACTCCTCACTGTCAGGTGAAAAGAAGTGGCTGGCGACTCCATATGTATCGGAGGAAGCATGTGGTAGTCTGCAGCCCTCCCCAGATCGGCAGAGGTGGCGGAGCAGTGGGGGTAATTGGCCAAGTACAACTGGGAGAAAAGGGGGGGGGGGAAAAAAAGAAAAAGTACATTAAAAGCAAAAAGTATTTCACAATCCTGAACATCACAAGGACACCTGACACAGACATTGAGTTTCTGGCAGTGATAGTTGTGCAGGTAGGTGTGTTATTTAGAGTGACAGTGCAGTTAATTGTGCAAAAGGAAGAAGGTCAAAAAGTCATTGTGTGGAAGGTCTGAGTGTTCAGGCTGTTGAGGAACTTACAGCCTAAGGAATTAAACTGTTGCATAGTCTGGTGGAGGCAGCATGGATGCCCCAGTACTTCATGCCAGAGGGTAAGAGGGTGAAGTGGATGTGGAAAGGGTGGGTTGGATCCTTCACAATGCTGATGGCCTTCTGGGTGCACCATGCATCGTGGATGGCCTGGACAAATTGGAGAGCAGTTCCTATGATCTTTCCAGCTATCTTCACTATCCACTGTAGGGATTTGCGGTCGGAGGCCTTGCAGTTCCCATGCCAGACAGTGATACAGCTGGTAAGAATGGTCTCTATGGTGCCTTTGTAGAATTTTGTGAGGATGGGTGTGGAGGGGGGGGGGCTCGCCTTCTTCAAACACCACAGGAAGTGGAGATGCTGCAGGGCCTTCTTGGAGAGTGCAGAGATATGTGACGACCAGGAGAGGTCCTGTGTGATGTGCACTCTAAGGAAATTAGCGCTGCTGACTCTCTCCTTGTCTGTACCATCGATGGTCAGAGGGGTATGGGGGGTGCTGGTCTTTCTAAAGCCAAAGATTACCTTCTTAGTTTTCCCTATGTTTAAGGAGAGGTTGTTGATTTTGCACCATGCCACCAGTTGGTCCAGCTCTGCTCTGTATGGTGATTCATGATTCTTGCTGATGAGGCCTACAACTGTAATGCCATCAGCAAACTTTATGATGAGGTTGGAGGTGGATGATGCTGTGCCGCCGTGAGTCAGCAGGGTGAATTGAAGCGGACTGAGCACACAGCCCTGTGGAGTGCCCGTGCTCTGTATCATAATCCTGGAGGTGATCCTGCCGGTTTGGACCGACTGTGACCTCCCCATGAGGATGTCCAGCACCCAGTTGCAGAGGGAGGTGTTAAGACCCAGCTGGCTCAGCTTTCCGATCAGGTGTTGAGGTATAATTGTGTTAAAAGGTGAGCTGAATTCAATGAACAACATCCTTACATGCATAGATGTTCAGAGACAGAAGTTAAGCATCTTCTGTGGCATGGTTAGCGTGGTATACAAATTGGAGGGGGTCCAGAGTGGAGGGGAGGCCGGACTTGATGTGCTTCATGACCAGCCTCTCGAAGAACTTCATGATGATGGAAGTCAGTGCAATGAGGCAGTAATTGTAGCAGGACACAGGGGACTTTGGCACTGGTGTGATAGTAGTAGACTTGAAACACGTTGGGATGACTGCCTAGGACAGTGAGATGTTGAAGATGTCAGTGAGGACATCTGCCAGCTGCTCAGCACAGTCCCTGATGGCTGGGCCTGGGATTCTGTCTGGACTCGCAGCTTTGCGTGGGTTGACTCTGGAGAGGGTCTTTGTCATGTCATCTGCAGAACATGGTCATCCATCAGGGAGGTAGTCTTCACCACCGGCACATTGTTCAGTCTCTCGTACTGTGCACATGAATATGTCCTTGCTTGCTTTTTGGGTCTGCAATAATGACCCCACCAATATATTTAAGAATGGCAAAAAAAACAAAAACAAAAAACAAAAAAAAAGAAAAAAAAAGGCTCAAGTCTCAGATCATCTTTATAAGCCCACAAATAAGGCACAGTTTACCCTCTGATATACTGTATGTACACAAATAGTGAAAATCTTGTAAAAATGAAATACTTTAAGAGAGAAGGAGCTCACAGTCTACAACATAACCAGAGTAACCTGGTAGGCTCTGATATCAGCTTCACATATTTTCATTTGGGTTGCCACTTTATGGGTTAACTGGTTTGCCCAAGGCTCCCAGCTGAGTAGGTCCCAGCTGAGATGTGAACCAATTAGAGTTTCCATAACCACTCACGTCGTTATTTCAGTTCGTCTTTGGGGTTAGTTCAGTTTGCCTTTGAAATCAGTGATGCCTTAGTAGTGGTCGCACTTTGCTAGTGATGTCCTGATGAAACCTAAAAAGACCAAGTAGCTTGTATAGCTCACACCAAATGAAACCAGAACGAGCCTGGCTCAGGTCCAACATGGCATATGTAGCTGAAGCCCTGAAGCAAGACACATGACTGGAAATGCCTCAACAATTCTTGCTGCTAAAGCAACAGAGAAACTCAACAACAATATCTGAAAATTAAGTCTTCTTACAGCACAACAGAGTCTCTTGGACTTTCAAAGAGTTTTTCATAATACTCAGAAAAAGACGAGACTTACTGCTGGAGATTCTCATCTGTTATATTAAACAAACAAAAGGTTTGCTGTGCTCCACAGGAGATATTTATAGCAACTACTGTACTGACGTCACAATTTACTTTTTCCACAACCTCCTCTTTGGCACATCCTAGATCATAATTAAAAATCTTGCAGGCAATTTAGGACCTTTTCTGCTGTTGCCTTTAACTGGATAGAACTCTCAAGCTGAACTCAACCTAGTGGCCAATCTAGGATTTCCTACCTACCTGGTAGTTGGCGGGACTGACTGTCCTGTTTGTCATGAGTAATGAGGGAGTGAGGGTAAGCAATAATTTGAACAAAAAGTAGTTTGTTGCATACACAGACTAGACCATATAGAGAAAAGAATTTAATTATTTTTAATTAACTTTAACAAGCTGGTGAGGGGTAAATGGCAGGTTGCTCAAGACTATCTGAAACAAATGCCGATGACCTCCACAGCATTTCTATTAAAGTTGATCAACGGGACTATTGTGGCTAGCATCAACTCAGTGGTAGAAAAATTGAAAGCTCTTCATGGGACGTCAAGCAATTTTTATGGTGGGACTAAAAGGTTCATGGCTAGCTCAAGCAGGCCCTGAGAAACAATTGAAGCATTTCAACATAAACAAATTATGTGGTCGACAATAAGCCGCTTTGTTAATGTTGGATCCTGGTAGTCGTTTGGTTGCCATTGTGCTGATGGATGATGATATGTGGCCAGAAAGGGAGATCCTTGGGGAAGGCCCACTTCAAATGTTCACCATATGACATGGGAAATGCAATCAGAGGCTGCAGAGTCATAAAAAAGCAATACAGGGTGTAGTTATGGATATGGTGTGATGAAAACAGGTTTCAATGTGAGGGCGGGAATCAGTCGTCAGAGCCATTTATACACCAGCTACAGTTAATTGCAAAATCATTCAACAAGCTCTGCTTTACCATTTCCCTTGGCAAGCTCCGAGTTTTCCTGCATGTTTGACATGGATGGATACTCAAGTATATCAGTGAGGTGAACAGTTTCAGAGCCTCAGTAAGAGACTGCACCACTGGCCATCCATATGTACGACAGGTCTTTGACAACACCTGAATTTTACAGTGAGAAAAGCGTGTAATAAGAACTTAATTCAAAAGCACTTGTACCCAAAAGTGAGCTCAAATTTGACGTATTCCTCTTCAAAATGCGAAAGCTGTGGAATGCACAGGCTGAATACCAGTGAGGTTTCCCCATGTGGCGAGGCCAGTGGCAGGTGGTGAAATGAGCATGTGCACTCTGTGTGAATGCTGTGGTTGTTTGGATGGTTATAGCAAGGCTCTGTGTGAAGTTGGCTCACCAAACAGTCAAACTGGAGGGGAGAGAGAGATGATTCTTTCTCTCTCTCTCAAACACACACATAAGCATGCACGGGTGCGCGCGCACACACACACACACACACACACACACACACACACACACACACACACACACACACACACACACACACACACCTCTTGCAAATGAACAGAAATAAAAACAAGGTTTCACTGCATCCTAAAATGACACATTAGGCACATACAATTAAGACTCAGTTCCTCTTATTTTCAAAAAAGGTCCATCTCAGACTAAGACAGTTGAAATGCATGCCAGCAAGACCTCTATGCAAGTATGTGTATCCCCACCTCCTGAGGTGCTCCTATGAGTGGCAAGTATTCAGCTGCAACAGCATATTACTTCTTAGGCACTCACCACACTCAGTGCATTAAGCTACTGCACCTGATCAATACATATAACTTAACCCTTTAGAAAGGGAGACATGTAGAGAACAGGAGGAGGAGAAGCTAGTGAATCATGAAGAGATGGAGAAAAGTAGGCATTCAGGACCTTCATAGCTGTGGAGAAAAGTGTCCTTCCTGAGGTATAATCTTGTTCAAGTACAGAGCCTGAGCATATGCATCTGTATGAATGACTTTTGTGTTTGCTCATTCTTGTATCATAAAGAGGACATACCCAGCCAGATATAACTGAACATAGTCAGAAAAAATATCCATATGAGCAAAGGAAAACGCAGGGAAAACACAGACAACTAGCTTCCTTCCCTCAGTCTCATGTGAGGAAGGAACAAGAAAAGTCAAACAGCAAGCCACTGCCTTCACACACACGCACGCACGCACGCACGCACGCACGCACGCACGCACGCACGCACGCACGCACAAACGCACGCACACACACACACACACACACACACACACACACACACACACACACACACACACACACAGCTAATAGCAGTAGTAGCTAATACCAGTTAGAGTGACAACAGTATGCACATACCTCTGAATCGCTGTTTGTTTCAGAATTTGCTGCCATATTATTCCTTTGGGGACCAATGTTGTGCAAAATCCCCAAAAACTGCAAAAGCCAGCTCAAAAAAGGGGTAACTAGAAGACCCGTATGTAGGCCCTGAAAACCTCTTCCAGCTGAGTACCACTACTTTACTCCAAGTGCACTCCTCATTGCATAAACACAAATACTATCCCTCTCCAATCAGATGGTTGGAAATTTGCATGTTCTATGTTGCTTCTACTTGGTCTAGAAACCCTCTTTGAATAGACACACCCTCTGGCTCTGTGCACCCTGCTCTGCATGTTGACACTTCACTTGCCCCTCCTCTTTCCTCAGTTTTAACCAATGTGTGGCTGGTATGCAGGTGGGAGGCAGCTGTGGTGGCGGCAGCTCATGTCAGCAGAGCCGTCCTTACTTCTGAGGAGCGGAGGCTCTGCAGGGTGCTCGAAAACATCTGTCCTGCCGCCTTAAAACAAGCCTCTGTTGCCCTCATTCTCACAAGTCTCACATCTGTGGTATCACACACACCGCATACAATCCTTCATGCAAGCATGAACAATGAACACACATAAATAACGCAGCTGCTGCTCAAGCAGTCCACAACTCACTAAAATGCTCTAATTGGAACTAGAAAATGAGTGAATTAAGGATGAATAACTAAGAATAGATTCCCCCAGGCAATCCGAAGTAACGGCAACAGTCAAACCGTGCGAGTGCCTGGCCATCAGAGAGAGGGACACAATAAAATGACATGAATACACTTTGTCACAACGGCCGTCTCATTCAACGCTGGCCTGTCTGTGGCAGTACCAGTGACACGGTGGCACCAAAGGCTGCAAGAAGAATCCTGCCTGTGTGTGTGTGTGTGAGAGAATGTGTGTGTCTATATGTTTGTATGTGTTCATAGAAGGGAGGGGGTGAGATGTGAGAAATGCTATAAAAAACACTACCAAAAAAAAAACCTTTTCATGTTATACATTTATAGGCAAGCATGCTCATGCCCAGGCACACACATACACTCTCTCTCTCTCTCTCTCTCTCTCTCTTCTCTCTCTCTCTCTCTCTCTCTCTCTCTCTCTCTCTCTCTCTCTCTCTCTCTCTCTCTCTCTCTCTCTCTCCTCTCTCTCTCTCTCTCTCTCTCTCTCTCTCTCTCTCTCTCTCTCTCTCTCTCTCTCTCTCTCTCTCTCTCTCTCTCTCTCTCTCTCTCTCTCTCTCTCTCTCTCTCTCTCTTTCTCTCCAAAGACACACATAAGCAGTATCTAAAGTGGGCCACAGTACAAAGCTTTTCCCATAATCTGGCTTGATCACTAGGCTCTGCTAGCCCTGTGATAATCATTCATTTTTAAAAGAATTAGGATTTCCTGATAATGCTATTCCTTCGGGTCTTGTAGTGAATGTCTCCTTTAAACAGAATGGGCTCGATGAAAAGGCCCGGCAATTCCAATTTCCAAGCGTCATTGTTGGAAAAAAAGCAAAGACGAGCAAAGCAGGAGCAAAACAAAAAGGCGAAAACATGACTTCATGTACCAGTAGCAAGTGGCTCTCCCTCTTTCTACACTGGCCATGCTACAAAAGACAAGGATGTAGGTTGACAGGGTCAACATGTGCTTGATTTAGCACCAAATCAGAGCATTTTCTGTCAACATCCACGTAAAGAGGACAGTGGAGGGAGAGGCAGAATTCACCTGAGAAATCACCTTTTCCTTTGGGAGGAAGGGCTGAATTACTCCCTGTACGTAACTCGAGCTCAATCTCAAACAGCTCTTATTGTCAACGTGCCAATCTATACAACATTAATAACTACCATGAACATCAGAAAGAGCAACAAAAATACACACAGATAGTTTGAATTGAGCAACCACAACAATTCAAACAATCAAACTGTATGCAAAAGCCAATAAAAATCCTTTCAACCTGATATAAATGCTAGATGGTGGAAGGATGTTTTCAACAACTTCCCGTCAGGAAATATGGTATCAGGGGAGGCAACTCCTGGCCCTTTTTTTCCCTGCTTTATTTGACAGTAGAGAGACAGGAAAGGCAGGGGAGAAAAGGGGGATGACATGCAGCAAAGGGCCTGGGCCAGATTCGCCATGGTAAGGACTCAGCCTTACATGTGGTACGCACTCGACCAAGTTAGCCATCAGGGCGCCCTGACTCCTAGCCCTTTTTAAAGTCAGGTGAAATGAAAAATTCCTTTTTAAACACACACACACACACACACACACACACACACACACACACACACACACGGTCATATTGTGCACCTGTTTAACAATATATGCCAAAAAAATCCACAAAAAAAAAATTCATGTCTTTGTATTCTTATATCAAAATCCAATCATGTTTTCTTCCTGTAAGAAAAAATATGATGCGTGCTTGCGGAGGCTTGAACCAACCAATTTCAATCAACAGTATCATGATATCCACCCATCGATCAAGCTTCAACTTTCAGCGGCACAGAGCTAAGATTCATTAGTTAGCTAGCAACATGCCCACTTTTCAATGCTCAAATCAAATTCCTCCCAACATTATGTCCCGCCTGTCTGTCCTGTTTCCCTCGGACATACCTCCATCCATCCATTATCCAAACCGCTTATCCTCTGCTGGAGCCTATCCCAGCAGTCATTGGGCAGCAGGCGGGGAGACACCCTGGACAGGCCACCAGGTCATCACACAGCCCCCCCCACCCACCCCCCACACATACATTCATACCTAGGGACAATTTTAGTACAGCCTATTCACCTGACCTACATGTCTTTGCTTTGGACTGTGGGAGGAAACCGGAGCCCCCGGAGGAAACCCACACAGACACAGGGAGAACATGCAAACTCCAGGCAGAGGACGACCTGGGAAGACCCCAAGGTTGGACTACCCCGGGACTCGAACCCAGGACCTTCTTGCTATGAGGCAACTGCGCTAACCACTGCGCCATCATGCCGCCTCGACATACGTCACGATACAGAAATCATATACTGTTGAAATGCCGTTTCAGCTGGACTTTTAAATCCTCTCTGGTTGGTCCTCATTATGGGAGTGATTATCATGGACGTTGGAATAGAATGACCATTCCCACTGCAATGACATTTAGTTATGCAAATGAATGCAGTACACACACACACCCACACACACACACACACACACACACACACACACACACACACACACACACACACACACACACACACACACACACACACAAAATAACAAAAAGTAAGATTAACAGCCTTTTCTTTGGGGCTCTGAAGATTTCTTATTAGTGATTAAAATGTCTTTTCTTGCCCCCATTTATATTTTTATCATCCAGCCATACAGGGCCAGCATGGTTGGAGTGGCTTCCTTGATAAAATCCACTGTTCTCCAACAGGGGCTTGGGCAAACATTAGCATTCCAATATTTACTCTAACTAGACCCCAAAAGAGCTTCACCCTGTGACTAGATGGGAGTCTGCTCCTCTAATTGGATCCCAAATATAGATCAGACATGGTGCATAGGGTCGCTGCAGTGTCTCCCTGTGTCTGTGTGGGTCTCTTGCACGTATACCAGTGCTATCTCTGCATCTTATTTATTCATTATGGTGGATATGCCACTGCCACCGGCCCCCACTGCTTCCAATCAGAACCATACAGTGGATTTAACTGGTAAATCAACTACGTAGTGCCCCCTACTGCTTGAAACCATGAAGAGGTTGCTGCACATGTGCATTTAGAGAGATTTTAAGAGTGAGAGAGCGAGAGCGCGAGAGAGAGAGAGAGAGAGTGTGTGTGTGTGTGTGTGTGTGTGTGTGTGTGTGTGTGTGTGTGTGTGTGTGTGTCAGAGCTGTAGCAATATCATTAAACCATCTGGCGCATCAGTTTAGAGTAATGGTAGTCTCATGTGAAATGCAAGAGTGCAAATTAATGCCATTCTCACAGAAGTCTTTTACTGAAAACACATGCATTTCCTCAAACTCTGATCACAAGGGTGACCACTACCCAGAGCATGGAGAGTCCTGTGACTTTGTACACAAAGTCACAGGACTCTCTGTATTACGCGAGAGAATGCTCAGCAATGCTATGTAGTTACGGAAAGAGCTGAATGAAACAGTGAGTGACGGGTGGTAGAGAACCACACAAAATATGCAAAGGTCTTGTTATCAGAAAACAACTAGCCTCATGCACTCGGAAGGAGGAACTGCAGGGAATATCTATGTTTGCAGTAACATGCACTGTACAATAAAAAAAAAGAAAAAAGAAAAACACCACAGACCAGCTCCCACCTATGCAGACAGCCAGCTCCCTCTGCGGGAACACAAATGTTTTCCCAACGGTAGGGAACAGGGAGACGCTGGATCTGCAGCATTTACACTTCCTTAACTTCCCCCTCCATTCAATTAAGGCTCTTTATCTGACACAGGGAGATTCCTGTTGGAAAGGAGCTAAAGCACTTTCCCCGCTTTTCTCCCCCCCGCCCCACTGCAGGGCTCAGCGTAACAATGGCCTACGAGGTGTTGCTGAAAGGATATTTCCGTTGTAGGACTGGATAAAAGAACGAGGCTGTTAAAGATCAAGAGATTGAGAAATTCCTTTGGTCTTTTTTCTTTTTAAATTATTATCAAATCGTACACATTCAGTTAAAAAAATGCGCAAATAAGTCAAATAATTTAGTATCACCAGTTAGTTTATCGTTCATCATTCTGTTGGGTCTTGTCATTTTCAACAACAGCGACAACAGCAACTAAAAAGTCTACACAACCCTGTTAAAATGGCAGCTTTTTGTGATGTAAAAAAATATAGCCAAGATAAAATCATGTAAGAAGTGAAAAGCAATCATTTTAGGGAAAATAAAAATATACATCGTAGACTTCTTATATCCATTTTAGGTATGAGACTGGGCAGTCGGCCAGTAACCTCATGACCTCGTTTAAAAACTGCTATGCTACACTAAAAAGTCTTAATCTCAGTAAGTGACAAACGAAGGTCCAGAAGTCACAATCACAACAGATGCGAGATCCATTCCTGCAGGAGTTTGAAGCAGAACAGGAGATGCACACTTAAACAGCAAGTCTTCCTTTATTGTCCTGTAAACCAAGAATTCACTTATAAGGGCTGCCTGCTCGGCCCCCTAAACAGCCCTTGCGACTTGTTCAAACATATTTTCATACTGTTGCTAGTCAGTCACCGCTGTGGGACTTCATACGTTTTGCCATTTTGGGATCCAGCCTCTTCAGTACAATAATATAGGCCAACAAAGCTCCTTTAAACCCCAAGCATGAATGGTACCGATGAGATCCGTTCAGACATGTCGGCCTTTTGGGGACTTTGGCTGACATGACAGTCACTTGGAAATGTGTGTTTGGATAGATCCTATCATGCACAGCGTGTCCGGCTTTCACAAGATGTCACTAGCCAACATGGATGCTCCCTACCAGCAACCTGGCCCGCTGTGCATTCAGTCCAGCAGAAAGCCAAATTATACCTCTCCATGCAAGAGCTGTGATTTCCAGCAAGGCTACAAGCCTGTGTGGGGCTCGTTTTAGAGACATGTTGGCTTGCTCATGCTCCATGAGGCTGCGGTGAACGGATTCAACAAAGACTCATACAATAATGGTAGTAATCGTAGCCATGTGGATGGTATTTATAAGAAATGTAGTACAAAAGTTAGGATTTGGGGCTCCATTTCTAATCTCCTCTGATGCTACAATGTAGAACAACGTTGGGAACAACAGCCCGGCATGCCGACCTGCATCATTAGCAGAAGCATGTGTGTAGTTCTGCA
This sequence comes from Lampris incognitus, assembly GCF_029633865.1. Lineage (NCBI taxonomy): Eukaryota > Metazoa > Chordata > Actinopteri > Lampriformes > Lampridae > Lampris > Lampris incognitus. The sequence continues at coordinate 27,184,179 of NC_079217.1, read as the reverse complement.
TAACTGGCATAAATTATGAGAATAGTTAATAAATTCAAGCAGTTATAGAGTTTATCAGACACACAATCTCTTTCAAGTCAGTCAAATCCTCGCACAAAACCAGATGCCAGGATGTCTTGACAGGGTGTCATAAACACACTTCAATCTTATTTTAGAAGTGAAAACAAAAGGTCTACTTAGCTCAATAATTGCTCCTTATCTCCCCACCTGGGGGAGAGCTCTGGTCATTCAAACTGCTTTTTTGCCACTTATTCTCGGCTCTTATCCAAGGCTGAAAAGCAGATATTATTGTGTCTAGTGTTTCTCAACAACTCCAGAATTGCAGTATCAAATGGCACTGGGAAATTCATTTCCCACCACAGAACAAATTACCTGGCTTTGATCGTGTCTCGAGAGGTTATGTTAAGGTTTATATAGATTGGTTTAATTGCGCCTATGCAGAACAGGAAAATCCAACACCTACGAGAAGAAAAGAGTGAACAGACAAATCAAGTGGGACATCTGCAGGTTGTGAACTCAGTTTGCCCCAGAGAGAGGAAAGTCACTGGGTTGTGTGAACTAGCCTCTGCTACACTACATTCCAGCCTGTCTATCTCCCAAATTACATCAAAACTGCCGTGTGTGATTTCTGGCTCCCACATGGCCTTATCAAAATGTTCCTTGAGAGGTTTAGGACTAAAACAAGAAACGTAACTCCGCTGGAACAGTGTTGGCATTGTGTGCTGTGCAGATTCAATAAGAAAAGTGAAGTCAGTGTCTGGACAGGACTTCCTCTTTTGCTACGGTGCCAATCCATTAACACAAAGTAAAATGCATGGTGTAAACTATTCTGAAATGTATTGTTTTTTGCAGCAGTAGATTTAGCAACCCTAATTTGTCATTCTCCTAATTTGAATAGAGTAAAGTAGGCATCATGTATGAATTAGTACAGCAAAAAACAAAAAACAAAAAACTTTTGATAAAATCTAGACAACTTGTAAAAATGAATCACTTGTTTATTTACAAATAAGTAACCAAATATGTTGATGCTGTAGATCTCTTGATGTAAAATGTAATTTAGACAAGTTGTTATTTTAGACAGCATGACCATGCCTGCAGAGCCCTCCTATTACAACATGCATTCAAATCTTTGATCCAACACCTGCAACTATCCAAAAACTTCAAACTTACTTCACAGCATCTGTATCCACCTCTATAGCACTGCAATCACAACTTTTAAAATCTAAGTCCTTCCACCCATACAGCACTGTCAGTGACTGTACCAAATGAAATGGACAGATTACTCAGCTCACATGAGTCATATGGATACTTATCTATACATGACAATTTTCAATCGCCCTACACCACAGGTCTACGAACAACTTTTTTTCAACCTATATTGTCATTACATCATGACAGACAGTAGAGAATAGATCACTGAGCTGTCAGAGTAGTTAGTTAATGTATTCCCAAAGTTGCCAAAACAAGTGAACGTGACTAATGGACAGCACTACAATAATAGTCATTTAACAGATTTTTATTTATTTTTATTCAAAGCGACTTAAGCAGATATACTATGTGTCAACCGACAGGCATTTTAGAGTACTAAATAGTAATCATATCATAGCCAAGAGTGCATATCATGTCAAGTGCTATTAGCGTAAGTGCACATTTGGTAAACCACCAACAACGTAACAAGGAAAAGGATTTTCAAACTACAAATTAGCTGGACAGTGCCACAAATCAGCATCGCACACAAATCATAACCAAAAGTGCATGTCAAGTGTAAATAGTGTACATACACAATAGGTATATCACAAAAAGTGACATGAGTAACATCGGCAGCAGATTCAAATGAGAAATTAGCTTGACAGAGCCACAAATCAGAGACCATGTATGGATTAAGCTGGGCGTGGAGCAGCAAGGTTTCCAGGCCTTTCTAGTACACATCGTGTGTAGCATAAATGTGTCAGTACTTTTAAAAACAAAAGCTAAGCCTGCTTTTAGTACATGTACTATCTATACACAGCTCTTGATTACAGAGCATTTAGATATTAGTTGTAAGCCTATAATAGGGCCTTAATGCAGCCTACTGTAATGGGAGATGTACTTAATGAGATGCTTACCGATTGGTGTCTAACCGCAACCAACGTGGTGAGCCAACTTTGCAGATCACAAGGACATAGTTTTTCAAAACAATTATCATTCAGAAAATGTTGTTCCAAATGTTGAGAGTGATTACTGGGACTTCAATGTCCTGTATTATCAGAATGCCAGTAGTGCTTGGGGATGCCACGCAACAACTCCTCGTATTGCTGATATTGTCTGCAACATTCAGCATGCACAAAGTATTTAAAGAAAATAAACTTTATATTTTCTATTGGTCCTTGTTCTATTGAATATGTTTTTTCCACAAGACAGATAATGTGATACTTAAATTATTCCCACAGGCAAACGCCTCAGTTGGTCTGGTGTGATAATGCATGCCTGGCATTGTCATGATACCAGTGGATCAAACAATTGTTTCTTCACGCAAAGGAAATGACGCTTTCTACCAGGCATGATGAAAAAATGGGTGCAGAATTTTAGACGTTTTTTATTCTTTAGCAATGGACCGCATGCATTTTACTGCAACCTCTACCACTGACAAGCCAAGAAACCACTCTGCAGCAAGTCCGCAGAGGAAAAAAAAACCAAAAAAAAAAAAACCCGTCTAAAATCCCACATTCATTTTTATCATGCCTCGTAGCAAATGTCATTTCCTGTTGCACCAGACCAGATAAGATGATAGCAGTGCAATTAAGCGGTGTGTTGAAGCGCCAGCCCTCAATTTGTTGTTTACACACTCTTGATAAATTAATAGAAAAATTACACAATGTCACTTTAAATGCCCATTCTGACAATAACGGCACCACACTATCAGCCAGCATGCGTGACCACACAGTGTCGCCACATGCAGTGGGCATTTCCATTTCAGGTCAATATCCTCTCACAGGAAGACCTCCACTGTCTTTAATAACCCAGACTGGCTTTTGAAATAGAAATCCACAGACTGGAGGAGAAAGGACTTAAAATACAACCCTTGGTATTGTAGATAGATTCTTTCTCAAGAGGTTTACCCTGGCCTGGAATTTGCTGTTAGAGAGCCTACCAATGAAGAAGGGCCATATTTCACCAGAACGTTAAAAATACAGAGTCAACATAAATGCCATTTTTCATTAAGTTATAAATAATACATAAAAGTAACGACCACCATGGTAATCTTTCATGACTTATCAGTTTTAAAACTTCTTTGTCTTTCCAAAAAGGGATCTCTTCAGGAATTTAATAACACAAAACAAAACCAATTTTTCCCTTTTAAGTCTTCGCTAACTGCATACCAGCTAAATCCATTTTCATCACTTGGGTGTATGTTCATGCAATTAAAAAAAAGGAAGAGAAAAAAAGTTAATTATTGGGGCTTCCAGGTAGCGTAGCAGTCTATTCTGTTGCCTACCAACACGGGGATCTTCGGTTCGAATCCCCGTGTTACCTACCGTTTTGGTCGGGTGTCCCTATAGACACAATGGCCGTGTCTGCGGCAGGGAAGCCAGATGTGGGTATGTGTCCTGGCCGCTGCATTAGTGCCTCCTCTGGTCAGCTGGGGCACCTGTTCAGGGGGGAGGGGGAACTGGGGGGGGGAATAGCGTGATCCTCCCACACGCTACGTCCCCCTGGAGAAACTCCTCACTGTCAGGTGAAAAGAAGCGGCTGGCAACTCCACATGTATCGGAGGAGGCGTGTGGTAGTCTCCAACCCTCCCCAGATCGGCAGAGGAGGTGGAGTGGCAACCGGGATGGATTGGAAAAGTGGGGTAATTGCCCGGATACAATTGAGGAGAAAAAGGGGGGCGGGGGGGGGGTTAACTACTGATCCTTGCCTGTACGAGGTCCTTTGAGAAGACAAAGGGAATAAATCAGGTTTGTTCATGAGTCCACTTCGGACAGATAAGACAACGCATATTTGTAATGTAATGCACACTGTCAAACACCAGTCACACATGCACACACCAGAGCTACAAATAATAACCTTAACAGAAGTAGATGCCAGTTTTCCATCTAAAAACACCCTTAGAGTAGCGCACGGCTCTTTAAAGAACAAAATCTAGAATACTTCAAACCAAAACAATTAAGCTGTGAAATTTCAATTCAAACGATAAACAATCCAGATGTGTTGAATGGGTTAAATTCCTTTAAAATCTTGAACACCAGCGCTGTGTGATAGCTCATAATCCTCTTTGCTTTACTCATTTGACTCAACTCCAGTCTCAAGAAAGCACCACGCTAGAAAATCCATTTTCACTACATCGATTGTCATACATAAACACCAGGATTTCCAAATAGATAAAAATGCTCTGGGGTACACAAGTCACTCACTGACAAAATGGCGATGGCATGTCTGGATCCCATAGATTCAAATGTTTTGGTAAAAGGCTGAGTGCTTATCTAGTCGCCGTGATCAGTCCAGTTTCAAACTTGTCAGTCCTCCAGCCCTCTCCCTGACCCTGTGGTTCCCCCTCCACGCCTCCTCAAGGGCCTGGGGTTGTCTCCCCAGTGACAAACCTGTTTAGGTGTCATCTCCCTGATGAGACATGCTCGTGCTCTTGACATGAGCAAATGAGTGACAGGCAGTGGCCTGCAGTGAGTCTCCTGACCTCTGTGATTGACACTCCAGACACCACATGAACTTTCCTGGGGTGCTCACCATTATGAAGCCGTTAGCATAATACACAGGAAGGCTCTGGTTCACTCTCCAGCTGACCTTTGAGGTTTCGAGTAGCTTTTAAGCCCCAAGGCTGAAATCTCATGAAAAAAAGTCGAGGGTTGCAGATCAGAAAACCCTAAAAATTATGTTTTTTTTGTCACATACACTACCGTTCAAAAGTTTGGGATCACCCAAACGATTTCGTGTTTTCCATGAAAAGTCACACTTATTCACCACCATATGTTGTGAAATGAATAGAAAATAGAGTCAAGACATTGACAAGGTTAGAAATAATGATTTGTATTTGAAATAAGATTTTTTTACATCAAACTTTGCTTTCGTCAAAGAATCCTCCATTTGCAGCAATTACAGCATTGCAGACCTTTGGCATTCTAGCTGTTAATTTGTTGAGGTAATCTGGAGAAATTGCACCCCGCGCTTCCAGAAGCAGCTCCCACAAGTTGGATTGGTTGGATGGGCACTTCTTTGAGCAGATTGAGTTTCTGGAGCATCACATTTGTGGGGTCAATTAAACGCTCAAAATGGCCAGAAAAAGAGAACTTTCATCTGAAACTCGACAGTCTATTCTTGTTCTTAGAAATGAAGGCTATTCCATGCGAGAAATTGCTAAGAAATTGAAGATTTCCTACACCGGTGTGTACTACTCCCTTCAGAGGACAGCACAAACAGGCTCTAACAGGTACTATTTAATGAAGATGCCAGTTGGGGACCTGTGAGGCGTCTGTTTCTCAAACTAGAGACTCTAATGTACTTATCTTCTTGCTCAGTTGTGCAACGCGGCCTCCCACTTCTTTTTCTACTCTGGTTAGAGCCTGTTTGTCCTGTCCTCTGAAGGGAGTAGTACACACCGGTGTAGGAAATCTTCAATTTCTTAGCAATTTCTCGCATGGAATAGCCTTCATTTCTAAGAACAAGAATAGACTGTCGAGTTTCAGATGAAAGTTCTCTTTTTCTGGCCATTTTGAGCGTTTAATTGACCCCACAAATGTGATGCTCCAGAAACTCAATCTGCTCAAAGAAGTGCCCATCCAACCAATCCAACTTGTGGGAGCTGCTTCTGGAAGCGTGGGGTGCAATTTCTCCAGATTACCTCAACAAATTAACAGCTAGAATGCCAAAGGTCTGCAATGCTGTAATTGCTGCAAATGGAGGATTCTTTGACGAAAGCAAAGTTTGATGTAAAAAAAATCTTATTTCAAATACAAATCATTATTTCTAACCTTGTCAATGTCTTGACTCTATTTTCTATTCATTTCACAACATATGGTGGTGAATAAGTGTGACTTTTCATGGAAAACACAAAATTGTTTGGGTGATCCCAAACTTTTGAACGGTAGTGTATGTGCATCACCTGTGTATAGAAGAACTACAGCAAAATTCCTGGACTGTGAGCATCACATTAATCGACTACCTAAGCTGTAAGTCTATTCTCCACCCAGATAAGCTTGCATCTGTATGTTCTATCATATTGACTAAAAAAAAACAAAACAAAAAAAAAACAACATTTAAAGACATCTTGAATGCCAAATACTTTGAAAAGGTGGAAGTTAACAATTTTTGCTACTCTCTAACTCTCTGTGAGGATTCCTCAGATTGATGCTAAATACTGTGTGGGCCAATCAGAGACTTGCACCCTAAACAGATGGTGATTGGGTTTTCTGGGGTGGCGCCTCCCAGGCTTTTGCTCAGACTTGAGATAAATGTAATTGTTCCCTTCCTCCTAATCTTTCCATCCATTCTCCTCCTGCAGGATGTAACCTTCTTCTGTAATCTCGCTGCCCAAGAGCCACATAAAAACACACACTAGAAAGCATAGAAACCTCAACACACATGGCCATAAACACACATGTACACATATAGTGGGGCAAGTGATGTCTTGCCAAGTGACTCATCTTTGGTGGCAGTGTTTTTTAACATGAGACCCCACACACGCAATACAATTCAAACATGTTCTGCTGGCTTCTGTGCCAACTTCGTCTTCTATATGGTATCCGTAATGCTGCCTACCATGAATTTTCTTTAGTCTGTTGAACTTATAGCCATCATCTATACAGCTAGAGTGACAGTCATACGAACATCTGCCCGCTAGCAGTGACCACCAGCAAGCAGCAGTAACAAGGACATCCCTTTGACTTGAGCAGCAACATATTACAATGTACCACTTACTATACTAGGATAAAATATGAATGGTATCAGATAGCAATGTGCATGTTCCTCACTGGTATGCAGCGCAGATAAAGATGACATATATAGTTGGATACAGCACCAAAACAAAAACAAAAAAGAAAAAACAGAAAAAGGCTTGCTGATAAATATGACAGTTCTCTTTTCATCTTTCACATAATAAGCCAATACAGGCCAACTTCTATTAATTTTAGCAGGCAGGGTTGGCACTGTGGCTTAATTGCCTCACAACAAGAGGGTCTTGAGTTCATTTCTGCGTGAAGTTTACATCCTCTCCCTGTGTTTGCAAGGATTTCCTCCGGGTACTCTGGCTTTCTCCCACAGTCCAAAGGCATGCGTGTTAAGTGAAATAATAGTCTATAAACTGCCCATAGGTGTGAATGGCGTGTGAGTGACTGTGTGTGGGCCCCTGCGATGGACTGGCACCCTGTCTAGAATGTCCCCCCCGCGTCTTCCCTCTGCTGCGTCTTCCCTCTGCTGCCCCCCCTCAGTACCTTCAAGTGGATTTCACAGGTATAGATAATAATGAATGGATGGATTGATGGATGTAGAAGGCGGTCTTAAACAGTGTAGCCTAGCTTATCTTACTACAATAAAAATATACCTGGACACTACACGTACCATACCGAAGACACAAAAACAGGGACAATAGATGATTCCAGGTTTCTACATAACATTTTCTTAATCTGATTCATAAAAACTGCAGACTTTCAATGAGATGCTCTTGTTATTAAGCTTCACATGAACAAGTGCTGATGAGACATCTGAATAGGTGCTACTGCAGAAAGACCAGTGCAAAGTATGGAGAGAAAGTGGAAACCAATATAAGGCCAGGAAATGGCAAAAAGCGGACTGAAAGTGTCATGTTAAACAATAAAGAAGACTAGAAAATTAAAAGCTCATAAAGATGGGCTACATGATGTACTTGCACTCAGTACTTGTTTGAGTGCAGTCTTTCTAAAACAAACACTTAAAGTATTGTTTTGTAAATCTAATGCAATATGTGCAATAATATTACCTATGCAGTCAATACATAATATGATTTCAGTAGTAGATGCTGTGTTTTGTAGATTTATTGGTTAAGTATATCCTGTCTGCTATGCGATATGTATATGAATGAATGGCTATGCGCAACGTCACTTGGAAAAAGCCAGAATTCCCCCCCCCCTTTTCCTCCCCAATTGTATCTGGCCAATTACCCTCCATTTTTTGAGCTGTCCCGGTCGCTGCTCCACCCCCTCTCTGCTGATCCGGGGGGGCGCCCTGACCGACCAGAGGAGGCGCTAGTGGAGCGACCAGGACAAATAAAAAGCCGGAATTAAAACAATATCACAAGCCGATAGCTAAAATAAAACTACAACAGCTTAACTAAATACTTTTCAACTGATTCCACAACATGCCTTGCAAACAAGACGGTTGCAAACCCAAGATTGAGGTAATGCATCACTGAACTATGGCTTGTGGTTTTATGAGCTGTGAAAGACAAATAAGTAATAATAAACTTAAGGACATTTAGATGTAGGGTCACCCGGAGTTAAACAAACCTAAGCTTTTGCTGCACAAATGTGAGAAAAGGGCTGTCACTCCCATTTTGTTTAACTCTCTGTTGATCTGGGGCATTTGGGTACATTCAATGGGGCATGAAAATATTTATTTAGACTAGGCATGGCCTGCTCACTCACATACAGCTGCATGGGCAGCTCAGTACCCGAAGAGCATGGCAGCCTTTGATGGTGTCCAAGTTAGCACAACTGCCCATTAAAGATGAAGCACAGTGTGGGCAATCAAGCTCTGCAGCAGCGCTGAATGGATGGGGACATTTCCTTCTTTGTTGATTGTATTAGCCATTGTCTCTTCTACTGTGATTAAATATTCATACTCACCATTCACACCGAGTTCTACCTTTCGAACATTAAAAAGCATGTGTACACATCAAGTTGTAAGACAGTCAGTGCAATTGCTTTCTGAAAGAGGATGCATGATGTATAAAGGATGTAGATGACATTTCAAGTAAATAGTAAATGGACTGCATTTATATAGTGCTTTTCTAGTCTACCGACCACTCAAAGCGCTTTACAATATATGCCTCACAGTCACCCATTCACACGCTGATGGTGGAGGCTGCCATGTAAGGCATCAACCTGCTCATCAGGAGCAGTTAGGGGTTTAGTGTCTTGCTCAAGGACACTTTGACACACTCTCTGCACGAGCTGGGGATCAAACCAGTGACCTTCTGATAGATGACCTGCTCTACCTCCTGAGCCATGCCGCCCCTACAGCCATAGTAAGTAAATGAGAGATGTCAGAAGGAAAGGACAGACAGTGAGACAACTGACATCCTATAGGGCCTACAGATTGCCACTCCAAAGTCATAAATTGCATAAAAATAATAAATTAATGGCATCCAGGTGGAGTGGCAGTCTATTCCGTTGCCTACCAACACGGGGATCGCTGGTTTGAATCCCCGTGTTACCTCCAGCTTGGTTGGGCGTCCCTAAAGACACAATTGACTGTGTCTGCGAGTGGGAAGCCGGATGTGGGTGTGTCCTGGTCGGTGCACTAGCACCTCCTCTGGTTGGTCGGAGCGCCTGTTCGGGGGGGAGGGGGAACTGGGTGGAATGATGTGATCCTCCCACGCACTACGTTCCCCTGGCAAAACTCCTCACTGTCAAGGTGAAAAAAAAATGGCTCGTGACTCCACATGTATCAGAGGACGCATGTGGTAGTCTGCAGCCCTCCCCCGGATCGGCAGAGGGGGTGGAGCAGTGACCGGGACGGCTCGGGGAGGGGGGTAATTGGCCAAGTGCAACTGGGGAGAAGAAAGGGGGGAAATAAATAAATATTCATTCTTTCATTCATCATCAGCTGCTTCTCCGGGGTAGGGTCGTGGTGGCAGCAAGCTAAGTAGGGCACTCCAGACGTCCCTCTCCCCAGCAATGCCCTCCAGTTCCTCCTGGAGGATCCCAAGGCATTCCCAGACTAGACTGGATATGTAGTCCCTCCGGCAAGTTCTGGGTCTACCCCGGGGTCTCCTCCCAGTTGGCCGTGCCCGGAAAACCCCCAAAGGAAGGCGCCCAGGAGGCATCCTGATCGGAGGCATCCTGATCAGAGGCCCGAACCACCTCAACTGGCTCCTTTCAACATGAAGGAGCAGCGGCTCTACTCCGAGTTTCCTCCGGATGTCTGAGCTCCTCACCCTATCTCTAAGGCGGTGCCCAGACACCCTACGGAGGAAACTCATTTCAACCACTTGTATCTGCGATCTCACCCTTTCGGTCACTACCCAAAGCTCATGACCAAAAGTGAGGGCTGGAATGAAGATTGACTGGTAAATTGAGAGCTTTGCCTTCCAGCTCAACTCCCTCTACACCAAAACAGTCCAGTACAACATCCGCATTACTGCTGATACTGCACCAATCCACCTGTCAATCTCCCGCTCCATCCTACCCTCACTCGTGAACAAGACCCCGACATACTTCAAATCCTTCACTTGAGGCAACAACTCATTCCCAACCCGAAGGGAGCAATCCACCATTTTCTGGTAGAGAACCATGGCCTCAGACTTGGAGGTGCTGACTCCCATCCTGGCCATTTCACACTCAGCTGCAAACTGCCCCAGTGCGTGCTAGAGATCGCGTTCTGATGAAGCTAACAAAACCACATCATCTGCAAAGAGCAGAGATGCAATTCTGAGGTTCCCAAAATGGACACCTCACCTTGGCTGTGCCTTGAGATCCTGTCCATGAATATCACAAACAGAATCGGAGACAAGGGACAACTTTGGCAGAGTCCGACAACCAATGAAAACGTGTTTGACTTTGTGCCAAAAATGCGGACACAGCTCTTACTTTGGTTATACAAGGACCGGCTGGCTTGTAGCAACTGCCCCGGTACCCCATACTCCTGCAGTACCCCCTACAGAGTGTCCCAGGGTACATGGACATAAGCCATCTCCAAGTCCACAAAACACATGTAGACTGGCTGATCAACCTCCCATGCCCCCCTCAGCACTTTTGCAAGGGTAAAGAGTTGGTCCATTGTTCCACAGCCAGGATGGCATCCACATTGTTCCTCCTGGATCCGAGGCTCGACAATCGGTCGAAGCCTCCTTTCCAGCACCCTAGAGTAGACTTTCCCAGGGAGGTTGAGCAATGTGATGCCCCGATAATTGGAGCATACCCTCCAGTCCCCCTTTTTAAATATGGGAACCACCACCCCAGTCTGCTACTCCACATGTACTGTCCCCGACTTCCACGCAACACTGAAGAGGCGTGTCAACCAAGACAGCCGAACAATGTCCACAGCCTTCAGCATCTCAGGCCGAATCTTATCCATACCCGGCACCTTACCACCGAGGAGCTTCTTAACTACCTCAGAGACCTCTGCCAGGGATATGAGTGGGGCTTCCCCTGAGTCTTCAGACTCTACCTCCTCCACTGAGGACATGTTAGCCGGGCTCAGGAGCTCCTCAAACTGTTCATTCCACCACTCGACAATATCCCCAGTCCGGGTCCACCGTTCCCCTCCCCGGCTGAATACAGCCTGAGTCAAGCCCTGCTTCCCCCTTTCTGAGTCGCCAGAACTTCCTTGAGGCCAACCGAAAGTCCCCCTCCATAGTCTCGCCGAACATAAATAGAAAGATTTTATTGATTATGAGCTTTGTATACATTCATCAACTAGATTTGTATAATGCCAGTTGGTTGGCTGTTAGTTTTGCTGCCTGCAAATTGCAAGGCATCCAGACGTGCCAAACAGAGACATGAGAGCAAAAAAACAAAAAAAAAACTGAATGGCTTTCAACCTTGATTTTACACCTGTGATCCTTTTTACTCTGCAGCCAAGACAGAGGTAATGAAATTGGCATGGCTGCAGAGACATGGAAATAAATTAGATTTGACCTGACCTCCGAGTCACCTCGTCCTGAAACAACTAGCACAGAAAGGAAGAACAGCAGTTTAGTCCAACCTGAAAATTTTTTCAACAGAAACGGGATGGCTAGAGGTCTCTTCAAGGGAGTCACAGTCAGAAACTGTGTACTCCGAATGAAGCTCAATGGGCGGATATGCTGTACTGTTACAAAGATTTAGGAATGTTGTCCTCATGCCTGTTGGGAATAGCCGTCATTGAGTCCATCGTAGTACAGCATGACAGTGAGGGGGAGGAGGAGGGGAGGAGAAATGGAGTTGGGAGGAATTTAAGACAGTGGCAGAAAGAGGGGGGAGAGAAAGCAATGTGTAGGCACCGGTATATGGACATCAACTGAAGGAGGCTGAAGAACTAAAGGACATTACATAACACATAACTGTATTCATGTGAGGCTGTTTTTGCTCTGGGTCTTATGACCCTGTCTTCCATAGGCAAGACCACTCGAGGAAAGCGAGATAATCAATTTGGCGCTGAAATGCAGTTTAGGAGGCATATAGGTTTGAACACCATGAATATGCTATAATTTCATAACAGAGGCTACGATGGAAATTAGACAGTGAGGTGCACATTGTGAAAACAGCTTTACGTCACTGCATCTATTTCAGAAGCACAGGCTGAAATGTTTTTACATTTTACAGTGTGTGGTACTCTAAACCACCAGATGTCCTTAGTATAATCTCCATGACCCAAAATAGCAGATTTTTGTTACACATAGCCAACGAATTGCTACACATCCAATCCAGAGTGAGCGAGTGAAAATATCATATTAAACAGTATAGTCTACATGGTCATAAACTAAAATTATGGTATTTCAAATAACCATAGCAAGACTGACACAGGTTGGAACTGTGTGTGTGACCATGTCATAAAAAAAGTCTTTACGTGGACTTTTTTTTTTTTTGCCCCTTTTTCTCCCCAATTGTATCTGGCCAATTACCCCACTCTTCCGAGCCATCCTGGTCACTGCTCCACCCCCTCTGCTGATCCGGGGAGGGCTGCAGACTACTACATGCCTCCTCCGACACATGTGGAGTGGCCAGCCACTTTTCACCTGGCAGTGAGGAGTTTCACCAGGGGGACGTAGCATGTGGAAGGATCATGCTATTCTCCCCAGTTCGCCCTCCCCCCCAAACAGGCACCCCGACCGACCAGAAGAGAGGCTAGTGCAGCAACCAGGATACATACCTACATCCGGCTTCTCACCCGCAGACACGGCCAATTGTGTCTGTAGGGACGCCTGACCAAGCCGGAGGCAACACGGGGATTCGAACTGGCAATACCCATGTTGGTAGGCAACGGAACAGACCACCATGCTACCCGGACACCCTACTTGGACATATTTTAACTTCAAAACCTTCAGCAGGCAGTACAGATATCAACACAGTCAGTGCAATATTGTATATCGGTAAATCGCAGTTAAAAGATGAATAGAAAAAAGATCCAAGGTGATGTAACATAATTTCATCTCTCATCTCATCTCATCTTCAGCCGCTTTTCTGGGGTCACGTTGCGGTGGCAGCAAGCTAAGTAGGGCACTCCAGATGTTCCTCTCCCCAGCAACACCCTCCAGCTCCTCCTGGGGGAACCCAAGGCATTCCCAGGCCAGATTGGACATGTAGTCCCTCCACCGAGTTCTGGGTCTACCCCGGGGTCTCCCCTCTGTTGGCCGTGCCCGGTAAACCTCCAAAGGAAGGTGCCCAGGAGGCATTCTAATCAGATGCCTGAACAATCTCAACTGGCTCCTTTCGATGTGAAGGAGCAGCGGCGCTACTTCAAGCTCCCTCTGGATGTCCAAGCTCCTCACTCTATCTCTAAGGCTGAGTCCAGACACCCTACAGAGGAAAATCATTTCAGCTGCTTGTATCCATGATCTCATCCTTTCGGTCACTACCCAAAGCTCATGACCATAGGTGAGGATTGGAACCAAGATTGACTGGTAAATTGAGAGCTTTGCCTCCCAGCTCAGGTCCTTCTTCGCCACAACAGTCTGGTACAACGTCCGCATTACTGCTGATGCTGCACCAATCCACCTGTAAATCTCCCGTTCCATCCTACCCTCACTCGTGAACATGACCCCGACATACTTGAACTCCTTCACTTGAGGTAACAACTCATCCCCAGCCCGGAGGGAGCAATCCACCATTTTCCAGTAGAGAACCATGGCCTCAGACTTGGAGGTGCTAACTCTTGGAGGTGCTGACGCGCCGGAGGTTGTGTTCTGATGAAGCTAACAAAACCACATCATCTGCGAAGAGCAGAGATGCAATTCTGAGGTTCCCAAAATGGACACACTCCTCACCTTGGCTGTGCCTTGAGATCCTGTCCATGAATATCACAAACAGAATCGGAGACGAGGGACAACCTTGGCGGAGTCCGAAACCCACCGAAAACGTGTTTGACTTTGTGCTGAGAATGCGGACACAGCTGTCACTTTGGTTATACAAGGACAAGATGGCTTGTAGCAACTGCTCCGGTACCCCATACTCCTGCAGTACCTCCCACAGAGTGTCCCGGGGTACATGGTCATAAGCCATCTCCAAGTCCACAAAACACAAGTAGACTGTCTGGTCAAACTCCCATGCCCCCCTCAGCACTTCTGCAAAGGTAAAAAGTTGGTCCGTTGTTCCACGGCCAGGACACAATCCACATTGTTCCTCCTGGATCCGAGGTTTGATAATCGGTCGGAGCCTCCTTTCCAGCACCCTAGAGTAGACTTTCCCAGGGAGTCTGAGCAATGTGATGCCCCGATAATTGAAGCACACCCTCCAGTCCCCCTTTTTAAATATGGGAACCACCACCCCAGTCTGCCACTTCATAGGTACTGTCCCCGACCTCCACACAACACTGTAGAGGTGTGTCAGCCAAGAGAGCCCAACAATGTCCAGAGCCTTCAGCGTCACAGGGCAAATCTCATCCACACCCGGCGCCTTGCCACCGAGGTGCTTTTTAACTACCTCAGAGACCTCTACCAGGGATATGGGTGGGGCTTCCCCTGAGTCGTCAGTCTCTACCTCCTCCACTGTGGACATGTTATTCGGGTTCAGGAGCTCCTCAAAGTGTTCTTTCCACCGCTCGACAACATCCCCAGTCCAGGACAACAGTTCCCCTCCCCAGCTGAACACAGCCTGAGTCAAGCCCTGCTTCCCCTTCCTGAGTTGCCGGATGGTTTACCAGAACTTCCTTGAGGCCAACTGAAAGTCCTCCTCCATAGCCTTGCCGAACTCCTCCCACACCCAAGTTTTTGCTTTCGCGACCGCCGAAGCAGCAGCCCTTCAGGTCTCCCGGTACCTGTCTGCTGCTTCAGTAGACAGCAACTGATTATATGCCTGTGTTTGAAACATAATTTCAAACACAAGCATATAAACATATGTAGCCCTTCAACGATGTAGGTTGAGTGGCTTGTAATCTACAAAAACAAGCTGCAAATAGGAGAGTGAGAATTGGTGATCTGAAAGGGGCCAGTCAATGACTAATGACCATGTTAATCTGGTGTGTGGAGTTCACGGCCGGCCATCTGTGACTGGGGAATAAGCAACTCTCAGAGAGCTGGGGAAAAATGAGGTGGTGTTCATTCAAGTCTGAGTATGTCTCTGTGAGTGTGTGTTTCCTTTCACATGTGCTTAAGTGTCCACCTACAGTATTTGTCTGAGACTGGACATTGCTGACAAAGCTGCCATTGCTGGCCAACCGCAGTGTTGTGCTATTGAGACACACTGAAATAATATATCAGTCTACGACTTATACAATACAGAGAACCAGAAATAAATACAATCCAACCCAACCTCTCACTTGGAAAAAAGAGTGAAGGCCAGTGAAATTAAAACACTGTAATGGTGTATGAGACCTTTTCTTTCCATTATTAAATAGAAATGGATTTTTAACAAGCTATTTTTGGCCAAGTTAAAAGGGATTATGTGGTAGAATTGGCACGTGTTCCATCATTTTCCAGCCCAGATCCATTAGGTTTAACTAAATTGAGACACTGGAAAATACAGACTTCTTTAATGTATGCATCTGATGATTCGCTACAAAAAAACAAAAAAACAAAAAACTAAATAAATAAGATAAATTTGAATGGGGCCTTTGCTGTAGATGCTACAATCCCAGTGAAGAAATACATGGGATTAAAAAAAAAAGGAGACAGGGAACCATTTCTGGGTTAGAAATTCATTAAATCAAGCACATTTTGAGTTCCAAGCCAAGAAAACAGACCACTTGCAGACGTTTAGGGAGGGATATCGCCTTCAAATTGAAACAGTATCCCATATTACAAGCCTCTGTATTGGCTATAGGGGATGCACATCTCAGCTTGAAAATTTTTCACCTCATGAATTAAAAAGGGCTGATTTATTTTAGTCGTTTGAGGACACACCACAGGGGCCTAAGTCCTTTCCACTGAGTGGCACACAGAAAAAAAAAAGAAACTAAGTGCAGCTAGCTAAGGTTGTTAGCAGTACATCAGTTGTTGGGGTTTTTCTGGAGTGGAAACTGAAAAAGGCAGGAGTAGATATATAGATATTCCTTCCTCACCCCTACAGACATCTACTCAAATGAAAGTTTACATAAATAAATTTAACGTCAAAAATGCATTTTGTGTATGTGTGCATGTGTGTGTGTGTGTGTGTGTGTGTGGGGGGGCTTTTCCCTCCCCGCTTCCTTCTAGCATTTGGGAGCGGGAATGGGACTGCTGACCTTAGCCTGATTTCTCAGGCCAACTCTATTAATAGCCCAGACACTAGCTAACGCAAGACTTCTAAGTCAGCAAGCAGACCTCGCTCAACAGGCCCCGTTTTAGCCTCGCTCTAGCTAAACTAGGGTGTAGATAAGGAGGAAAAAAAATCCTCTCTAAATGTGCTCCAGATGCTGCTGTATAACACCAGTTTTTGTACTGCTCTTGTTTAATTGTAAGTAGTGAGACCACTGGGCATCAATACAAATAAGACCACATACGATTCTGGTTGATATTTTGACAATCAGGACGGCTCTTTATTCCAAAGCGATGTTTTCTCAGCAGAATAATACTTAAATATGTCGTAACGAGAAGCCATCCATCCCACTGTTGTTTGATACATGCAAATGGAAACCTAGTTTTAGTCAATGTTCTTGTCGTTCACATACTGAAGCTATCTACACTCACCAGCCACTTTATTAGGCACACCCGTCCAACTGCTCATTAACGCAAATTTCTAATCAGCCAATCACATGGCAGCAACTCAATGCATTTAGGCATGTAGACATGGTCAAGATGATCTGCTGCAGTTCAAACCAAGCATCAGAATGGGGAAGAAAGGTGATTTAAGTGACTTTGAACGTGGCATGGTTGTTGGTGCCAGACGGGCTGGTCTGAGTATTTCAGAAACTGCTGATCTACTGGGATTTTCACGCACAACCATCTCTAGGGTTTACAGAGAATGGTCCGAAAAAGAGAAAATATCCAGTGAGCGGCAGTTCTGTGGGCGAAAATGCCTTGTTGATGCCAGAGGTCAGAGGAGAATGGCCAGACTGGTTCGAGCTGATAGAAAGGCAACAGTAACTCAAATAACCACTCATTACAACCGAGGTATGCAGAAGAGCATCTCTGAACGCACAACACGTCGAACCTTGAGGCAGATGGGCTACAGCAGCAGCAGACCACACCGGGTGCCACTCCTGTCAGCTAAGAACAGGAAACTGAGGCTACAATTCGCACAGGCTCACCAAAATTGGACAATAGAAGATTGGAAAAACGTTGCCTGGTCTGATGAGTCTCGATTTCTGCTGTGACATTCGGATGGTAGGGTCAGAATTTGGCGTCAACAACATGAAAGCATGGATCCATCCTGCCTTGTATCAACGGTTCAGGCTGGTGGTGGTGGTGTAATGGTGTGGAGGATATTTTCTTGGCACACTTTGGGCCCCTTAGTACCAATTGATCATCGTGTCAATGCCACAGCCTACCTGAGTATTGTTGCTGACCATGTCCATCCCTTTATGACCACAGTGTTCCCATCTTCTGATGGCTACTTCCAGCAGGATAACGCGCCATGTCATAAAGCTCGAATCATCTCAGACTGGTTTCTTGAACATGACAAAGAGTTCACTATACTCAAATGGCCTCCACAGTCACCAGATCTCAATCCAATAGAGCACCTTTGGGATGTGGTGGACCGGGAGATTCGCATCATGGATGTGCAGCCGACAAATCTGCAGCAACTGCGTGATGCTATCATGTCAATATGGACCAAACTCTCTGAGGAATGTTTCCAGTACCTTGTTGAATCGATGCCACGAAGGATTAAGGCAGTTCTGAAGGCAAAAGGGGGTCCAACCCGGTACTAGCAAGGTGTACCTAATAAAGTGGCCAGTGACTGTATATCTGCAATTCCACCGAGATCAGATCTGCATCTCTCTTAATCAGAATGGTATGCTCGGAGGATGACAATGCACAGGCCTCCGACAATTCCCTCTCATGGTAATACTGCAGAGAACGGAGCACCCCCCCCTTGGCACAGCGCCCAGGGGAAACAGGGCAGCAGTGAGTGGAGGAGATGCGGCGGTGCCATAACCAGACTGCCCATTCAGAGTCAGCTAAATGGGCTTATGTCTCCACTGAGAGAAAAACCTCACAGCTAGTCATTCAAGTCTTTGCGAAATATTGGTATACCACAGCACCTAGTCAAAAAAAACAAACAAAAAAACCAATACTGGTTGGAAATGAGCTAAGCTTGGCTGACAAAAATATGTGTCCCTGATATGTTTATCATGACAGAATTTAAAAATAATTTTGGCTTCTGGGTACCACCCAGGGATGCCGGTGGAGTGTGAGTGTAAAGTTTGCTTTCTTTAAAGCAGTGTGGGATTTGACACACATTGCCTTTGTTATGTTATGCAATGCCAGAACCTCTCTCTGCTGGCACACTCATGCTGTGGATTCTCCCAGAGAAAACAATGTCCAAACCAATGTGGTTGGGTCGAAAGAGCCATACTATCATTGCAGATGTACATGGCATTAGAGATACATCTTACTGTCCTCCTACACGGCTTTTTTTCCTATTGTTTTGAAATGTAAATGGGAAAAAAATTACATGGCTTACCACTTAACTTTGACAATAGGTTTGCTGCAAATACACCAACTGGCTCAAACCCTTGGCCATTTCATAACCAAATGACAGTCATAGTCACAAAATGGCACACCATTGGGACCCAGCTTTAAATAAAGAGTTACTGTACAATACCCTCCCAGACTAACACGGTCAAACAATTCCAACCATTCCATATGTCCCCATTACGTGTTTTGTAATTTGATCCAGTAGGCCCCCCGTTTTCAGTGCCACCCTGCGCCATATTGTTTAGTGCTGACAAACCAGGTTCACAAAATGTTTCCATTACCAGCAAAAAAAAAAAAAATTCTCAGACAAGCCCAGGAAATCTCATTATTACCACCTCCAGAGATGCCCCCAAAATGCAAGCCCCTGAACCCAATGGGTGGAGCTGGGAGTGATGAATAATGCTGATTGATTAATTGCAAAAGTGTCCCGGATGAACTGCCATCTTTAAATAACCCCATACATAATAGATTGGAACAGACAACAAACAAGCTTTTGAATTGACTTTCTGATAAAAGTAAAAGAGTCCATAATAAGGTAATGACTTTAACCTCAACCACATTTGCAGCACTGATGTTTACAATGCACAGCATTGCATGTTTAATGATATCAGTGGCTGCACTTATTTAAACTGTCACCTTCAATTTTCCTCAATGTCACGGTTCTTCAAGTACACGAAACTAAAGAGGAGAAATGCAATCAGGTCAATGGAAATTCTGTTGCAGCTGCAGTGTGTAATAGAAAAGAAGACCCTATAGAATATCACAGGTTATATGGACAATTCGACTTCCTCTAGGCCACTCTAAAAATGTCTCACATTCCCAGGCAACATAAATATCGCAGACGGACGGCACAAGATGGCGGGTGCCAGTCTGTCGGGGCTCGGCTGCAGCAGTAGTGAACAGGTGGAGAGGAGACCACATTCCTAAATGGCCAAGTGGACGACAGCAAGGACAGGAAACTTCTTACAATGAGATGCTGAGGGCATTTCATCTTGGGCTTTATGGAGAAATCTGAAGGTGCCCGAGGAAGCTGTCCAAACACTTGAAATTTCTAACTTTTTTAAAGCAGTGCTGCATTAGGTTTTCTGTAAGATTAATGAAAGAGAAACCAACTTGGCTTGGACTCTGCCATACATCAGCATGCACTCACAGCCCGATTTAGGTGTTTCTGCAGGGATGGTGGTGTAAAATATTCAGCAAAGCAGGGCAGGGACCACAGATGGTTAGAGCATCATTCAATAGTCCATCAGATATACGTAAGGAAGAGACCTAATTTCCAGTAATTCACTGCCAGCATGATGAAAGTCTTGCATGAGGTCTCTTTCCCTGGTATCTCAAAGGAAATGAACAATTTCAGGCCGACATGTCTGCCAGTATCTTTTAAAAAAGTAAATGTGCACATGTGTAGATACACATACACAGAGGCAAGGCAGCATATTGACTGACTGATTGATTTGAAGTATTGAGTTCCCCTCAATCCTGCTCGGGTCCTCAAAGCACACTTCAGCAAAATGAGATTATAGAGCCAGATCAACTCTTCTGCAAATTGTCACAGATGTAATTAGTAACCAATGTTGTATAAGTCACTGGCAAAGAGTGCCCAGATTTTTATTATTTGTTGTTGAGAAGGGGTAAAAGCAGATTTCTTCATTAATGCGTGCATAGTCCTAGTTTATCAAACCCTTCCACATGCTGTAGACTGTGATGACTAGTACAGGCTAAAGGTGACGTAGGCCTAAATTCTCTCGGGACGAATTCCTTCACGTAGGGTGACTGAAGAGGCTTACAAGCAATGGGAGAATTTAAAAGCCCTCTGTGATCAACATCCACTTATTCGTGGCATCGACATAAAGACACAGACACAAGTTCGAAAAAAAAAAATGCAATGCTGATTTTAGGCGTCGCTGTGTCTTGCCCACAGGGGCGGCAATGAATAAAAGATCATAGCTATAACATTACAAACTTTCCATATAAAAAACATTAATTAAAATTAATGCTTAATTGTTCATGCTTAGTGCTTAATTAACATAGAAATGAAAAGATGCAAGGGATGATAAAAAAAATCGCTCATTGTTCACAAGGCACAGAGCTACAGTGGTTACAGTTGGAAAGTGAACCCTGGCCTAGTCAACACCTACAACAGGTGTCAGTCATGGTAACACGTGAACTATTTGGGGGTCTGAGGATGAGGAAAACAATGCACGCGTCCCCAAATTTTTATTCTATACTATTTAATGTTTGATACCTGACCTTTTACTTAGCGGTTTCTTAACTTACATGTCTCTTGTATAAATGTGAATATAATATGTATAACTGACAGCAATGTACTGTGTCAAATTCCTTGCAAGGCCTCTCAGGTAACAGGACGGATCAAGATTTTGGAGGCATTTATTTGATAGGGATAGTAAACAAAAAGAGCTAAAAATGAGTGAGAAGTACGACAACACTAGACTACTTCTCAGCAAAAATCCCCCCCCCCCCCGAGTATTGCTACTACTACTTTTGGTTGCTCCCGTTAGGGGTCGCCACAGAGGATCATCCGTTTCCATTTCTTCCTGTCCTCTGCATCTTCCTCTGTCACACCAGCCACCTGCATGTCCTCCCTCACCACATCCATAAACCTCCTCTTTGGCCTTCCTCTTTTCCTCTTCCCTGGCAGCTCCATATTCAGCATCCTTCTCCCAATACACCCTGCATCTCTCCTCCACACATGTCCAGGCCATCTCAATCTTGCATCTCTCTTGCTTTGTCTCCAAACCATCCAACCTGAGTGGTCCCTCTAATATAATTGTTCCTAATCCTGTCCTTCTTCGTCACTCCCAATGAAAATCTTAGCCTCTTCAACTCTGCCACCTCCAGCTCCACCTCCTGTCTTTTCATCAGTGCCACTGTCTCCAAACCATATAACATAGCTGGTCTCACTACCATCTTGTAAACCTTCCCTTTAACACTTGCTGGTACCCTTCTGTTGCAAATCACTCCTGACATGTCTCCACCAACTCCACCCTGCCTGCACTTTCTTCTTCACCTCTCTTCTGTATTACCCATTACTTTGGACAGTTGACCCCAAGTATTTAAACTCATACGCCTTTGTCACCTCTACTCCTTGCATCCTCACCATTCCACTGTCCTCCCTCTCATTCACGCATAGGTATTCCATCATTCTCTTACTGACTTTCATTCCTCTTCTCTCCAGTGCATACCTCCACTTCTTCAGGCTCTCCTAAACCTGCAACCTACTCTCGCTAAAGATGACAATGTCATCCGCGAACATCATCGTCCACGGAGACTCCTGTCTGATCTTGTCCGTCAACCTGTCCATCACCATTGCAAACAAGAAAGGGCTCAGAGCCGATCCTTGATGTAATCCCACCTCCAACTTGAACCCATCTGTCTTTCCAACTGCATACCTCACCATTGTCCCACTTCCCTCATACATATCCTGCACTACTCCTACATACTTCTCTGCAACTCCCAACTTCCTCATACAATACCAAACCTTCTCTCAGCACCCTGTCATATGCTTTCTCTAAAGCCACAGAGACACAATGTAACTCTTTCTGGCCTTCTCTATACTTCTCAAAGCAAACATCACATCTGTGGTGCTTTCGTGGCATGAAACCATACTGCTGCTCGCTAATCATCACCTCTCTTCTTAACCTAGCTTCTATTACTCTTTCCCATATCTTCATGCTGTGGCTGATCAACTTTATACCTCTGTAGTTGCTACAGTTCTGCACATCGCCCTGCACACTCTGCCATGACCCTTTATAGGCAGCAACGCCAATGACCAAAGCAAAGCTCCACATCTTTGCTGTGACTATCTGCTCCTCCATCATATTTGGTCATTTTCACCCTCCTTGGGGGAGGTGATGTTGACTCTGAACATTTACATTGGGTGGCATGGACTCAACACAGGGATGCCAATAAACCTAATTAATAAAAGGTCTTACACCATCTCTTAAGGCTTATTGAAGGGATTACAGGCTTGATTTCGGTGAAAATCTTATACCCTTTTTAATCAGCTGCAAATAATAACACCTCTTTGTGTCTTTGCCAAAATTACCCACTAAGGTACTGCTTGAACAATAAAGCTGCCCCTACGGATGCTCTGAGGATGGTTTGCAACTGATTCAACCTTCTTTGACTTACAAATACAGGTTTTGCAGTGTACCCATCACCCCATAAAAAGGGTTGCCACTGGCAACCTGTTTCAGTCTGCTAAAACTACCGGATGTTTTTAACCTTCCCCTCAAATAGCCAGGACTCTAAAAAGAGACTGGAAGAGGTTTACCAACAGTAAAAATAAGGAAGTCATTAGCTGATTATGGTGCTTAAATACTAGAGGAAGCTTCATAAAAAAGTACATAATGGGCATCCATGCTGTGCGTCGTCTTAACCTTTGAAGATCATGTGTGTGCTCAAACAAACCGACAGACAGACACACACACACACACACACACCATTATGACAGACACCTGCAATTAAACATACCTCACACATGGCATAATTAAATACAATTGAGGATACGAAACAGTAAAATATCTTATATGAGCAAGTGCAAAGCTACTTGTATGTGTGCGCACCTGTGTGTATTTGTGTTTAGTATTTTTGATTTAAGATTCAAGATTTCATATCGTGTATGTATGTGTGTGTGTGTGTGTGTGTGTGTGTGTGTGTGTGTGTGGATAAGGGGGTACAGAGAGAACTGGACACAGAGACTGTCAGAGAATGAGCTCTGGGGGGGGTCTGAAATGGAGGGAGATAATAGGAGGGGAGAGATACAAGGGGAAAAGGGGAAACAGGTTTAAGGATCTGGGGAGGCAGGAGCCCTGAGTCCATCCTTTGATCCTTCAGTGAGAAGCACATGTTGGTGTTTAACAATTTCTTATGATCTTACTTCTTATAGGACAGTTCAGTCTCTTGGTTATTGAATCTCAAATCTCACACTCAAAATATGCCACATTTTTTTAGCATAAAAACACACTGTTCAAACAATAAGTATCTTCATGCACTTTTGCTGGCAATTTTTTTTCATAATCTCTCAATCTCTGGAATCTAAATCACATAACACGGTATGAGGCTTTTTTCCTGTCTTTATTCGAGAGCGTGGTCTTTCAATTTGAGAGCAGGACATCGACTTCACATTCAGATTTTGCAATGCTTTCCCTTAAAACCCTGCCCTCACACTCAAATAGCCTCTGCTTGCACTTAGATTTTCTCTGCTTCTGCTCAAACTGTATGTTTGCTCTCAGATATTGTTGCATGCACAGATTTGCTGCACTCCAGCTTCAGCCCTTCTCCTTGCACTCAGGCTGCTTCTGTGCACTCGTGTAACATCTGCTCTCAGATTTCTGCTCTGCTCTTGGATTTTGTGCAATAACCCTGTCAAAATTCCCCAAACAATAGAATGCCAGGTGTAGTGTTAACCAATGAAATGTTCCCTGACTCGTTACAGTCGCATTTGTTTTACCTCTTAGAGCGTCACTTACAGGTGGGTTACTTAACCAGATTCATCCACCCCCCCAAGGCTTTATTATATGTAATTTACTTGCTTTCTTTATGACTTTTGGAATATATATATTTACCCTCTAGCATACCGATGGTGGGGGGTGCTAGAGGGCTACTACTTTATGGCGCTATTATAGTAATAATAATAATAATAATAATAATAACTTCATTTATATAGCACTTTTCTAAAACAATGCTACAAAGTGTTTTACAAAGAAATAAAACCAGACAAGACAAAAACAAGAGTATAGAATTTTATTTTGTTAAAATTCTGAGTCTCATCACCAGCCAGTCAGACTAGCTTGGTCTAGTCAGAAAGGCACAAACTGAGGAAACCTCTTGGATGAGAGGCGAAACGTCTTCACAGATATATAACAAGTCCAGTTGCACTTGATTCAACTCCTTTGGATAACCATGACCTGGATGAATGAGAACATTCACAGACATATCCCCACATCATGACCTTCTCTCTCGCTCATAAAAATAAAAACAGTATACATAAATGAAAACAAATATCAAACATTTGGTGGCGCAGTGGTTAGTGTGGTCGCCTCACAGCAAGACGGCCCTGGGTTCGAGCCCTGGGGTAGTCCAACCTTGGTGGGTCATGCCGGGTCGTGCTTTGTGTGGAGTTTGCATGTTCTCCCAAAGTCTGCGTGGGTTTCCTCTGGGGGCTCCGGTTTCCTCCCACAGTCCAGATATGTAAGTCAGGTGAATTGGCCGTACTAAATTGTCTCTAGGTATGAATGTGTGTGTGGGCCCTGTGATGGCCTGGTGGCCTGTCCAAAGTGTCTCCCTGCCTGCTGCCCAATGACTGCTGGAAAAGGCTCCAGCATCCCCGTGACCCTGAGAGCAGGATAAGCGGTTCAGATAATGGATGGATGGATGGATGTAAAAGTTTCATAAAAGAAAAGTTTTATGGCGAGATTTAAAAGAAGCTAGAGACTTGGTTTGTATTAGTTCAACAGGAAGAGAGTTCCATAGTGTGGGGGCTCTAACAGCAAAAGCCCAATCACCCTTTGTAACAAACTGAGACCTGGGAATAACCAACAGGGCTCCATATGCGGATCTTAATGGGTGAGAGGGTTTATACCATGTCCATCCATCCATTATCCAAACTGCTTATCCTGCTCTCAGGGTTGTAGGGATGCTGGAGCCTATCCCAGCAGTCACCAGGCAGCAGGTGGGGAGACACCCTGGACAGGCTGCCAGGCCTGTATGTAGGAGCAATACCATTTAAAGCTTTAAGAGCAAGCAATAACATTTTAAAATCAATTCTAAATATAACAGGGAGTCAGTGTAGGGAGGCAAGCACAGGAGTGATATGGTCATGCCTCTTTGTCCCAGTGAGCTGAGCAGCGGCGTTTTGTACCAACCGCAGACGGTGGAGGTAGCCCTTGCTGATACCGGAATAAAGTGCATTACAATAGTCAAGCCGAGAATAGATAGAAGCATGTACAACTTCTTGCAGATCGGCAATTGATAAAAATGACCTACTTTTGGAGATTAGCTTGAGCTGGAGAAAGCATGACTGAACAACATGTTTGATTTGATTAATCAAAACCAAGGTTTGCATCGAATATTACCCCAAGATTCCTAGCTTAAGACTACCTGACAGACCACCAAGATTAGTAACAAAAGGGCTGCTGGAATTTTCGGGACTGAACAGAATGACCTCAGACTTATAATTAAATGAGAAAATTTCCGGACATCCAGGATTTAATGTCAGAGAGGCAAGTTGTGAGATTTGTTAGGGCACTAGGATCTGTGGGTTTTAGTGGCATGTATAACTGAGTATCATCAGCATAAAAAAATGGTAGAGCACATCACAATTTTGAATGACCTGGCCAAGGGACAGCATGCATATAGAAAAGAGAAGGGGGCCAAGAACTGAGCCTTGAGGTACACCACAACTCAACTGAGCCATCAGGAGGTAGAGTTACCAGAACAGAAAAAGTTCTGTTGGTGAGGTAAACGTGTAATAAGCTAAGAACCGAGCCTTTGATGCCCAACCATCTCTAAGTGATGTAAGAGGATGTTGTGATCGACTGTGTCAAAGGCAGCACTTAAATCTAAAAGAACTAAAATTAGGCAGTGACCTCTGTCTGCAGTCAGCAGGTCATTAGTGACCTTAACCAGAATCATTTCGGTCCTCTAATATGCACTAAAACCAGACTGGAAACTATCAAAAACACTATTAGTGTTCATAAAAGAAATCAATTGATAAGAAATTACTCTCTCCAGAATCTTAGATAGAAAAATCAATTTGAAGATTGGCCTGTAGTTACTTATTGACAGGTGATCTAAATTAGGTTTCTTTAGCAATGGGTGAACAATGGCATGCTTAAAACTGTCTGGAAAAGAACCAGAGGCCAGAGAATTATTAAGAATTTGCAGGGCGTCCGGGTAGTGTAGCAGTCTATTCTGTTGGCTACCAACATGAGCATCGCTAGTTCGAATCCCCGTATTATCTCAGGCTTGGTCGAGTGTCCCTACAGACACAATTGGCCGTGTCTGCAGGTGGGAAGCCAGATGTGGGTATGTGTCCTCGTCGCTGTACTAGCGCCTCCTCTGGTCGGTCAGGGTGCCTGTTCAGGGGGGAGGGGGAACTGGGGGCAATAGCGTGATCCTCTCATGCGCTACATCCCTCTGGCAAAGATCCACACTGTCAGGTGAAATGAAGCAGCTGGCGATTCCACATGTATCGGAGGAGGTATGCGGTAGTCTGCAGCTCTCCCGGGATCAGCAGAGGGGGTGGAGCAGTGACTGGGACAGCTCAGAAGAGTGGGATAATTGGCCGGATACAATTGAGGAGAAAAAGCGGGGAAAAAATCCCTCACCCCCCCAAAAAACAAAACAAAAACAAAACGTAACACAATTGTACCTATAGGTCAATCTTGGACCCGAAACCAACTGTGTTAAGTTTCAATCAGTGTTGTAAATTGTTCCAAGTGTGTGCAGCACTAAAACAAAAAACAGTTTTTGACAGGGTGTCGGGTTACATACTGAAGACATTAACTGACCAACTAACAGGGGTGTTCACCGACTTCTTCAACCTCTCCTTATAACAGGCTGTAGTCTCCACCTGCCTTAAATCCACCACCATTGTGCCTGTACCCAAGAAGACAGCAGTCAATTGCCTCAATGAATATCGCCCAGTTGCCCTCACCCCAGTTATAATGAAGTGATTTGAGAGGATTATACTCCCTCACATCATGGACATCATCCCTACAGATCTGGGCAGCCACTAATTTGCCTATCGGGGGAACAGATCTATGGAGGACACAGTCTCAATTACACTTCATACAGCCCTTTCCCACCTGCAGCATCCAAAAACATATGTCAGGACGCTTTTTATTGACTTCAGCTCCGCTTTCAATACAATAATCCCATATAAACTGGTTCACAAACTCAGCAACCTAGGATTAACCACCTCACTCTCTTCATGGATTATGGACTTTCTCACTCACGGACCACAAAATGTCAGGATCGGTAACAATACATCTTCAGCCCTCATCCTGAACACAGGTGTGCCACAGGGCTGTGTGCTCAGTCAAGCCCTCTTCACCCTTTTCACCCACGATTGTACTCCCATTCACTCCTCCAACACTATAATGACATTTGCTGATGACACCGCTATATTGAGGGGAGGTCCAACATCTGGCTGGGTGATGTTCAGACAATAACCTGGTCCTGAACACCAGTAAAACAAAGGAGATCTTGTGGACTTTAGGAGATCCAGGAAGACCCCCCCCCTCCACTGCACATAAACGGTCAAGAGGTGTATATTATGGATAACATCAAATTGCTGGGAATCCACATAACCAAAGAACTCACACAGTCACTCAACGCCCCCCACCTGGTGAAGAAAGCACAACAGAGGCTTTTCTTCCTCAGGAAACCTAAACAAACTGGTCTCCCCTTTCAGCTGCTGGTCAACTTTTACAGAAGGACAATAGAAAACATCCTCTGTCAATGTGTTACAGTGTGGTATGCCAGCTGCACAGCAAAGATTAGGAAGGACTTGGCCCAGGTGGTAAAGACAGCACAGAGGATTGTGAGCAGCTGTGCTCCCAGACCGGGATGCTGTGTATGCTGCCCACCTAGAGAGGAAAGCCAGCAATATCAGCAAAGACACAACACACCCAGGTCACTGTCTGTTTGTTCCCTTGCCATCGGGGAAAAGATACTGCACCATCAAAACCCGGTCTAACAGGCTGAGGAACAGTTTCTTCCCCAGAGCTGTGGTCATGTCCTAGACTTGAAAAATACTGGAAAGATGTCTTTCAAACCTTATCCCTAACCCTCAATTTTAAACTAGAACCTAACCCTCTGGTCACCCTCTTTGTCCTTTACTTCCCTGTTGGCCAGGCATGTAATATTGCTGAGATGGAAGGATGCTGCCCCGCCCACCCACGCTCAGTGGCTGAATGATATTATGTCCTGTCCAAACCTTGAAAAGACCCGCTACTCAGTCTGTAACTCCAAGGACAAGTTTCAAAAGGTGTGGGGACCTTTCTTGAAATACTTTAAGAATCTCCAGCCAAACTGAAGAATTATTGCCCCATTCTCTCCTGCTTTTTGTTTTTGTTGATTTATGTCAGTAATATAACCTGTGAAGGTCTACCAGTTTCTACCCCCCCCCCCCTTCTATTGACTGACTTACCTATTTTTCTCTTTTCTAAATCCTAAACCCGACTTCCAGCACTTTCCTGTTTCACTCCAGGGACAAAATACCCTGTTACATAGCGCATCCCGGCTTGTAGATGGGGCTAGTGGGGTGGGGGTGGGTTAGGGATAAGATTATACATCATGTTCCTCCATCATTTTTATATCATGTAAATCTGACAATCATGCACTTGTTTTTAAATCTCTGTGTAAGTATTGCTTTTTATATAAAATGCAATAAAAACATCTTTGAGAAAAAGTATCTGCATGCTCAATAATCCAGGTAAGAAAATCAAAGAAAGTTGAATCAGTTCATCTGGACACAATGTTTATTGACATAAATGTTTCATCACTCATCTAAGTGACCTCTTCAGTCTAAACTGACTGCAGGTATCCCCACCCTTATAAACAATACAGTTGCATAATGACCAAAACCAATGATCAGTTTAATATGCAAATATGTATGAAACATTAACTAGAGTTTCAATGGGTATGTGTACTATTCACAGAGGATTTGGGAATGTTTGCAATCATAGTATTGTAAGATGGTGACAGATGTACTTTTTTTTTACCTCTTCACATAGGTGGCCTCTAACTCCCCGTTCAAACCAGTGTTCCTCCCTATCAAGGATGCGCACATCCTCATCCTTGAAAGAGTGGGCACTGACCTGTACATGGGTGTAGACTGCAGAGTCCTGGCCTGACGCATTATCTCTTCTGTGTTGTGCCATCATCTTGCTGGCCAGCGTTTGTTTGGTTTCCCTCATGTACAAGTCATGGCAATCCTCCTGGTACTTCACAGTGTATAATACTATATTGCTCTGTTTGTGCCGGGGGACCATCTCCTTGGGGTGGACCAATTTCTGGTGCAGCGTGTTTTAGGGTTTGAAAGCAACTGAGATGCAGGAACGACCATTTGTTTCAGTCACAACTACATTGTTTAGTATAAGGGTGGGGATACCTGCAGTCAGTTTAGACTGAAGAGGTCACTTAGATGAGTGATGAAACATTTATGTCAATAAACGTTGTGTCCAGATGAACTGATTCAACTTTCTTTGATAAAAGCAGTTTTCCCAAATCTAATGTTTGCACATGGGACTCTGAGAATGAGTCAATCACTTGAATGAGTCAAATAATGACTACAGGACCAATTTCATAAGGCAGTGATACATTACAGTTGCCATGAAGGGCTTTATAGACAAATAGAAATCAATGCCTGTCACATCTTATTGTTAGAGATGCTCACCCAACCTTTTCATACAATGCAATGATGAGTAGGACAACTGTCAACAGTAATAAATCTTAGGGTAGAGTGATAAACTGAATCTAGGGGTTTAAGAATAGAGGCAGAAGCGTTTCTATATACAACATCACCATAATCCAAAACAGACAAGAAGATGACCTCAATTATCCACTTCCTACTGAGCATAAGAAAATTGGCTCCGTTTCTGTAAAAATATCAATTTTTTTTCTCATAGCTTACTGACAAGTGTGTCAATGTGAAACTTAAATGTAAACTTTTGATCCAGCCAGCTACCAAGATATCTATACTCCGAGACCCTCTCAATACTGTGTCCATTCAGAGTGGTAATATGCAAACTATTGTCCACAATATCTCTGGCTCTAGCTAATAGCATATCTTTAGTCTTGTTTGGATGCAGGAATAATTTCAAATTAAAAAATGCATCTTGCAATTTGCTGAAGGCTTGTTGGATTTCAATGGCTGAGTGTGCAGTATTAGTAAAGCAATACAGCACTATATCATCCACATAGAGATGGGCATTGCAATTTTTTATAAATGATGCAATATTGTTAATATAAATTGTGAATAAGACTGGAACCACTTTTGACAGTGCTGTCTATGAGACAGCACAGGATTTATAATCAAAACTCCAGTGACCCGGATTCGGATGAAGTGGCTTGGATAATTTATAATGGATGGATAATAAAAACCAATATCATATAGCCTCTGTAGAAGAATAGAATCATAAACAGTGTCAAATGCTTTTGTCAAATTGACAGAGGGCAGCACAATATTTCCCTTTGTCAACAGCAGATACAATTTATAACCAAAGTAGTAGCAGTGGCAGTACTACTTGGTGTGGACTTAATACAAATTTTTTTGTTGGAAATGATCTGAGATAATTATTAACCAATGACTCCTGGAATTTAGCAAGACAGGACAGTTTGGAAATTGGCCGGTAGTTATTAAGATCATTTTTATCACAGATGTCTTTATGCAGTGGGAGTACAAGTGCAGATTTCCAGACCTGGGGGATAACTCCAGTAGAGATAGAGGGATTAAAGAGATATGGAACTTGTTCAGCAGTAAATGGGACACAGAACTTTAAAAAATAATGGTCTAGGTTATCCTCCCCAGTTGCTTTCCTGCAAATCGATAGCTTGAAGAACCTCCTTCACAACTGAGGAAGTGAATGCCTGTAGGGTGAACTGAGAGGTATGGTTAAAGGAGGGCTCATGGTTTACTATTAAGAACAGATCCTGAGTACACGATGACCATATCAAACAGATTCCCAGCAGCAGCAAAATGTGTGTTGAAAGCATGGCAAATGTTTGATGTCTTATTTATTGAGCAGCCATTAAATGCACCATAATAAATACATATAGAGGATTTGTTTTTATTTACATTTACTGCTTTCCAAAATCTTAGTGCAAGCAGGGGCTATTTGAGTGCGAAGGCAGGGTTTTAAAGGAAAGCATTACAAAATCTGAACGTGAAATCAATAAGTCAAGCTCTCGAATTGAAAGACCATGCTCTTGAATAAAGATAGAAAAAAGCCTCATAACACGGGACCTTACAGAAAAAAAGTGGTTCTTTCATCATCAAGCCACAAAGAAGCTTGCATGGCCATCTGATGACCAATTACAGCAGACATAGGCAGTCATGTGCCATAGAGGGCCAAGAGTCCTCAGGTTTTCCTTTAAAATAACCACTACACCAGCTGATTTTATTGATTAATCTGTCCTCTTTGGTTGAAGGTGTGCTCATCATTGAAATCCCCTGGCGTAGCGATTGTTTTAAAGGAAAACCTGGATATGTATTGTTGCCTATGTGTGCTGTAGTCGGATCAAGCCCAGCCTAGTCCTAACTTTCTGGAATGCAAACTCGTGAATCCGTGGATTCGTCATGGGAAGTCAAGCATATGATATATGTGGCGTTCATAGGTACAGTCGTGAGATTACGCTGCTTGGCGACTGGACAAACGTTGCATCATGAAGCCATGGAGGCTGATGATTTAGCTAGCAAACAATTAGCGGGCAATAGATTACTTTCAAACAGGTCATGCAAAGGAAGAATGACAAGAAGAAACGGACAAGACTGTTGGGAATGTCAAAAATGTTCTCGGATATATTATTAATTGGGGGGGGGGGGGGGCGACTATATAACTAAAACCAAAATGACTATACACCACAAAACGGACTGCCATTGCGTCACCATTAAAAAAAAAAACACCTGCAAGAATCACATCACAACTCGTGAACTTGGAGATTATAGAACATTTCAGTTTGTGATGTCGTGAATGCTAAAAAAGTGGTCGTCCATGTTGTGGAATGTTGTGAAAACACAACCACATTTGAATGCACCAATAGTAGCAATGCGGACCACCTTAGACTCTTGACATTGATCATTCTCTATCTGCCGACATTTAATCAGTCTTAACTCAGCATGTTTCTTAATCGTCATCAAGGCTTATGTAGAGGTTAGGAAACCAGTTGTGTTTATAGTTTGCACTGGAATCAAAGAAATACCCTTCATTCCTTTCCAGCAGAACATTATGAAATGGTAGGCTGGAAGAAAAGATGTGTCTGGAAGAAAAGCTGTCATATTTCAGAAACTTGCATGTCTTAAAATATCTTTCCAAATTTCTCTAGAAAGATGAAGCTGATTTAAATTGATGCAATAACTAAATTATACAGAAGAAACATTTCTGTGAATATGCAACATGTTTATTTAATTATGTAGTGGTTATAGGGATACATAATTCCCCTTATTGAGCTGGTAGGAACGTTTGTTTACAGCTGCTGTTTTCTCGGTTCGGGTTTACAGTGGTACACTTCCGCTGCGCGGGTTTTTGTTGTTGTTGTAATGGTGGAAGGAATAAATGGTGCACGTTGTGTAGCCGAAAGAGAAAGTTGTCATGACTCCTGCTTGAGCTCCTATACAATTACTCCATTATGCCAGAACCGTTGGCAGCTCAGTTCTGTATCTCATTAAAATTAAGATGAAATGCTGTCGTTCTTAACTTAGGTCTTCGGGGACCCCACCAAGTACCACTGGTGCTTTATTCTGCCAGGTAATAAAATTACATTCATATATTGTGCCAGGTCTAAAAACTTCCTGATTGGATTGCTGAATAGCTGCCAGAACAGAAAACAATTGAGATAATGAAAAAAGTTGAAAACCATTTAGATAATGTTCAGGAAGTGTGTTTCTCCAATCGAGATCAGACAGAGAAGGCCATGTTACTGCCACTGAACCATTTAAAGGAGTAAATATTTAGCAGTGATGTGCTCGTGTTGCTGTTTAGGTGTTCAATTTCTGAGGGTTTGGTTATGGAATTAATAGTGTCAAGTGAAATGTACACAGCAAGCACACATGTCACACTCACACAAACATGGATTTACACATTGGGTGGTATACAGAGTGAAGAAAATCCATTCACAGTACCTGCCAGTCACACACATGCACAAAGTTCATAAGAGTGCACTTGATCTCAGCCAAGCCCCATTGTTTGGTTCATTTTGGCTCCATTTCCAAAACCATCTTGTGTATGTGTGTGTGTGTGTGTGTGTGCGTGTATGCACGACAACTGCCACAAGTTGATTATGCCAGAAACAATGTGTGTATTTGCCGAACGGGTCTCCCTGCTTACCATGGCAAAGTAATAAGTATAGTGCTTTACAATTCATGGACACACACACACACACACACACACACACACACACACACACACACACACACACACACACACACACACACACACACACACACACACACACACACACACACACACACACACACACACACACACACACACACACCACTGGACCATTTAGGTAATCCCAGTTACAGTAACATTCCCTTAATCTTCCAGTAGTGTGTTAACTCACAGCCCTATACTCTCTATTCATCATGTCACAGCATGCTAACACATTCCATGCTTTACTTATAGTAAGTGCAACAATCTGATTTTACCATCTGTGTCAGTATCTGTTTGGTCTGTGCCATAATCATAATGGTAAGGGCGACATCTAGATACTAAGCATATGGAATTATTAGTCTTGGTGCAGCCACTTTTTGGTCAGTATCATTCCCAATTGCAGATAAACTCCCCCGATAAACACTGTCAGCTTGCCAGGTCCTCAATCTGATTTTAAGAGGTCTTTGTCCTTCGTTTCCTTCCCAAGTTTTAGTTATAGCTGTTGCTCCCCATTCGTCCTTTCAACACTCCACTGCTTTACTTTCACTTGTCACTGGGCATCAAAATCTAAAACTTTTCTGTTCATACTAACAACCAGAAAAACACGATTTAAGGTCTGTTAGTCCACAGTATTATCAAATGGCAGCGCTGAATCAAGATACCGTCTTATTTTCTCCTAAATTCATAAATATCCTCATTCCTTGTCCTGACCCCACCCCAATCTTCACTGTGTTTTGCCTCCTCTTCCTTTGGCATTTCCTCCCACTGTTCTGCAGCATGGTGGGAGCATCTGGAGGTGTGTGCATGTGTGTGAGTGTGTGTAGGGGTCATTAGCCTTTACTAAACTGACTCTGGGCACACAGTGTCACCTCATCTCCACTACCACACAAATATGCAAAACACACAAACAAAAACATCACCACCCATGGCTGTATACCAACGGTTGATCTAAAGCAACCAACATCGTTAGAAGACCAAGGGCAAGGTCAATTGTTTGGTACTAGTGAGGGATTAGCGAGATCAGTGTTACATAAGATAGTGAATCATTGTGTTGGGTCACCATTGAAAGACTGATCTCAGGGGGGCAAAGACATCCACAGTAAACAAGCTTACATGTGACAGCACTGGCACTGGTTGGTGATGATATGTGATATGATATATATGTGCCTCTAACACAGATCAAAGAATAGGATGGCTCAGACCTATGGTAGAGTAACATTCAGATCTTCATCAGCAGGCTCAAGTAATGCACCAAAACATTAACAAATATTGCATGCTGATCCACTGACTGGCAATGCAGACTCCAGAATTAGCCTGGGGTCACCGAGCGGAAAAAAGGAAAAAAGATTGCAATATAACCATTTTAGGCTGCCTTTTCCCCCCCTTCATTATAGAAATCTGCACGAAAATGGCAGAACCAATTTTGCTCTCACTGCAACTAACTGCACATGGTTTTTTTTATACCAATTGCAAACCTTTGTTTTAGCATGTTGTCAGCCAGATGTGTGTGTCCCTGCACAGTCATTGGCGCTAAAATGTTATGTGCAAGACTGTTACTCTGTTCCCATAAGCAGTCAGATAAGATTAGTGCATGCTGGCTTTTAGCCCAGGCTACTGTCCTTCCATCCAAACATTATTCTGAGTGATACATTGCTTGTTTGGAATTTCACTGTTATTTCCAACAAAGAAAAAAAAAGTGTTTTTTTTTAGAGTGAATTCACAATAAAAGAGGATGAGAATTCCAATATACTCTCATATCCACCTGCGGCTTATTGCAAACCTGTTGAATAATGTTATAGTTGTAGCTTTAAAATGGCTTGGAATGATTGAAATCCAAGTCACAGGCTGATAAACTGAAGCATTCAAAAGCAAATGGAGGAATTCGAGTTATTTCACTAGGGTCAGAGGCCAGCAATGATGCACGCAGTACTTCAGTTGTGTGGACATTAAGATGCATTCCCAACATACATAGGGAAAAGTAAAAAGCTGAACGTAGTATGAGGAAATGAGAGTGATGACAGCTACCAGACAACTATTAGTTAAATTGCAACTAATCAGCTAAAAGTAAATAAAAGACAAAATAATCCTTAGATGGACAGTCAAAAATATCTGTGCACCGCCCCTTTCCACTCTTTACTTTCAAAAAAGGGAATATTTTGAGCAATGGACACATTACAAGTTATTTTTACATGGATTAGATCCTTTACTCTCCCTTGACCTTGTTGAACATACAAACATAATGACCACTGTCATGACCCATTCCCCTTTCCTTAAGGCTAGCACCCATTTCCTCCAATGACACTCAGTATCTCTGCAGTTGGTAGGGCAAGTTGGTGCCCTCTCTTGGCTTGCTATAGTGGTGATGCCTTGCTATCCAAGTGCTGGGACAGTCGGTGGGGTCCATGGGAACTAAATTTAGGGTTATTTTTAGGGGGTGAGGATGGGGAGGGGGTTCCTGGCAGTGCTTACTCAATGAGGGTTTAGAAGAATGTCTAGGGTCACCCTCTTACCAAAACTTCTGTGGAGAGCTCGGGACGGAGGTTGGAGGGCTAGAGGAGGCTGACGTAGGACATCTGCAGCAATGAAGACTCAAGCCAATTAGCTCCAGGGTCTGGCAAGCAGGCTCAGCAGGGACAGGAAGGAAGCAGTGAGCATAGGAAGTGAGATTGGCAGATGAGCACAAAGTACGGCTAGACGGTAAACCAACACAAGGCTCCCTTTTATCAAAGCAGAGCGAACACCATCAACTTAAACCGCAGCCGTCTTTAAGCACATAGTCCAAACCTGGAGATATGAGTAGGCCAGCACATGAAAGGAGGGAATAAATGAGTTGTATCTTAATGAATTTGAGCGGATTTGTTACCTAATAAAACACTATCAGCAGCAACTGGCAGTTCTCCCGAACTATCTGTGTGGAGAAAATCACACAGAGGTGTTTGTACTGGATGGATTACAAACTGATTCAGATTGAAGAGAAGCAGCTTGAACTGGCCAGCTCTGGCTCATTCGGTTGCAATGCTAAATCAATGGTTCAGAAGTAGTAAGACTGAAGTAGCAGACGGGTGGAAGTGCTGGATGGTTATACCCCTTATTAACATGTGTTGCATTGACTGAACTGAACACTTGCCTGACTATGCAACTTCTCTTCCTGTGGATTAAACTGGCTCAAGTATAAGAGCACCGAGCTAAGTAAGGGCTGCCAATATCTACAACAATCCACTCCTTAAGAAATCATCCTTTGCTATCTCTGTATTGTCTCCACAGACCTCAATTTGTCAGTGAAGTGTTGCATGCTGGCAACTTAACACGGTTGTTTGACCCACATCAAACCGTAAAAGTCCCCGGGCTGACCCGTCAAAGCTAGCCAGCATCACTGTACCATCAAAAGCATCACACAGCACAAAGCCCGCAGGCTCCAAGAATCAAGTTCAAGCAATTTGCCAGACGAAGATTTATGCTAAACGGCAGTTCAGGTTCCAACGATATGACGCTCTCTCAAACACCAAAGAGCTCACCGAGCAAAAAGGCAACATGGCTTGGCTCTGGTATTAGGATTTAGACAGCAATTTGGTGAGATAATTGAATGAATGATAGAATTACTGTAAAGCCTAATGCATGATATTTGATACATTTGATTTCGATACATACACATCTTGATACATTTGATACTGTGTGGTCATTAATAGCCCCGTTGCCAACATTATGGATAAATCCATGGCCAGAGAAAACTTCAAGTGAAGAATTAGGGCTGTGAGTGTGCAGTGTTGCTTTCCATTTTAATAGATCCACAGTGTGATTTATGGTTGTGCATTTACAGAACAGACAGCACAATAGCATGGTTTTGAATAACACACTGGGGAACATCAGTGGGATGTCATCTGGTCATGATTCATATAATTGACATCAACATGCCTTTAGCTTAATTACTATGAAGATTGTCACAGTTGTTATGTATGCATTTCTTAAACAATAACAGTGGTTTTGAAGTTGTCAATCAGGATGGCAGGGTGTGTTGTTGCTTAACAAATGCTCTGTTTGCAATGCATGAAAACACATATACTATACACACACACACACACACACACACACACACACACACACACACACACATACACACACACACAGCAAATGAGTAAAACAGACACAATTACAAGGGAAAAGAACAAAAATTGGCATTGACTGTAGTAGCTAGCCAGCTAATGGGCTAATAAAGTCCAAGTATAGACTGCTAGCACTGTGGCTGCAGTAGCAAGCGGCAATTGAAGGCACTGGAGCTAATGCCTAGTTCAGCAAAAGCCACAGTGGAATGCACCATGGTGCATTTGTATGTGTGTGTGTGTGTGTGTACACGCGCGTATGTGTGTGTATGCACGTATGGGTTCAAATACACTCAGTGGGCTGAGGGAGACAGCTCTCTCTTCTGACATTGAAGAGATGCCTGGAGATGGAACTGCCCAGGAATAGTGTGATATCAGTATTTGTGCGTGTGTCTTTGTGTCATTTTTAGGCTGCGGAAAGGAAACCACAGTCACCCTTTCATTCTACCACACCCCGGAGGCCTGCGTGTGGAGCAGCCATGGGGTGTGGACACAGCGGAAGAGCACTCGAGCTGGAAATTTCAACCCAGATTGAGTTACTGTTTTCAGAGGAAAGATATACCGCGCTTTGGGCAGATCAGCGGGTGCGGTTAGAAGAGCAGCAATGATATTAATGGAGCCTTGAACAACAGTCTAACCAGGTACCCAGACAGATGTGGCAAACCGTGGCGGTATGCCATCCATCCTGTTAGATGACTCTACTCAGGCGCCGTCAAGAGATGCTGTCGTGCAACCCTCACAGACTGACAGGTAGAATCTCATAGAAAGGGCTTCACAAGGTGTTCCCTCTGCACAGACCCCACCTTTGTCATGTAGGTATGGAATGCTGCTGAGGAAGGAACCAGAGTTGTCACACCCATTTGGATCCACTTCTCTCCACCCCCCTGTGAACTGTTTGCACTTAAAAACAAACACACACCCCCTTTCATCCCCAATCGGCCAGGCCAAACACAGCTGTGGGGCCGTGGGATGTACACAACATGGAAAGGGGGAAGCGAAGGGGTCAATTTTGACACAGAGGTGATATGCTGCTGGCTATCGAAATACACCGACTACTCTGAAAGAACAGTCAAGATGGCATGGCGAAATGCTCAGCAGAGCTATCAACATAGAGTGAATTTTCCACACGAGACGCACATGTTAAAAGGACATAGGCAATTATGGCACACCGGCAAGCGTGAGACTCCAGTATCACCGTGTAAAACAAGAAACAAGAAAATCTGGGTTGAGAACACACCTACTTCAAGTTTGGAGGGGGAATAAAAACCACTCCCTGAAGAGTAAGAGTCCTCACAGAACAACAAGTATCACTCACCATGCAAAAAAAAAAAAAACGAACCTCACTGATGAAACACTTTAAAATGAATTATTTCAGATGAGAATGAAACAGTAGGACCAATTACTGCCATTTGACACAGTTAAATGTTGAAATGAGATCTGATGACATTTTTCCACTTACAGCAACCTTGGACCTCTTCCATACAAACCCAATTCAATAAATTGCAACATTGCAGATAATACTGCCATGGCAAGAGGGAAAATGGCAGCCTAAACTTTGACCTCGTGGGCAAACCATGTTTTGACCAATAATTGACAGCAAATTATTTGTCATCTGCCTCTCCATATTTCACAGCAGGACTAAGGAAAATATCTTTGTCTTACCTCATCATCTGGTCAGAGGAAGATGATTGGAAAGGAAAGAGTTGATCCAGAATCCAAAAACCAGTGGTCAATGAAGACGGGGACATGAAAGGAGGAGGAGAAATCCATTATTTACAACTGAGTGACAACATTTGAAAAGCTATAAATTTGAGATGACAGCATTGCATATTTTCCTCATAAAGCATGCTAAAGTTGGGTAAGCTTTTGAGATTGTGTGAGAGTAAAAGCTGGTTGAGATCTGAGTACAGCAGATGGATATTAATCAATACTTTCATCTGACATTGTACTGAACAGCCCTGTCCGGACTGGGCTTGGCTAGAGGGGCCTTTAAAAACAGGCCGAGGATTCACACCAGGTTACAATACAGATATTTTCACAGTACCGATGCAAATCATGTTCTTGCATAGTCTGGTACTTAGTCAAGGCTGGCTGGGTGAAACCGTTTGTACGGATCCTTATCAACAGTTCAAACTCTGAATGGATGAAAAACTAATTTGTAATTCTGAAATGTGTCTAGACGTTGACCAGTGACACAGCATATTACGGGACAGACCTCATTTATATTCTGGTCTATCGTTGAGGAAATTCAACACATTTTAAACGACATGAGAGCATATAACTGGCAATAAATGTTCCTCAGACCCTGAGTGGGTGCTGCAGATGCTGGTACTGGTGGTAAACAGAGGACGAGTGGCGTGTCCAAGAGCTCACGAGCCATCAGTGGAAGTCTGGCATTTCAGGATCAGTTGATCTCATCAGAAATGAAGTCTGTTATCAGAACTATCTCTTCAAGGAAAAAAAAATAACACCAACATTTCAAAAATTATCTGCTCTGCTCCAAACTCAGGCCTAACTCGGCCTAGTAGGCAGTGGAGCAAGGATAAGATTGTATACAGATTTGTGCCCACTTTGGGAATATCAGAAATCAATCGAATCCATAATGTTGCTATTATCCCTACAACTAATATTTTAAGCTGCATACTGCTGCTCACGCCCTATCCAACAGAATCAACATTTAAGCATCACTTGGGATGCACTTTCAAAGAATGACTATGAAAAGCCTATTTGATACGTACAACAAAAATGAATAGACGAATTCACCATCTCACGTAGCAGCAAACCTCTTCGAAAATGCAAATTTAGAGCTAAAAACATCTCATGTGGAGATGGGGCATATATGATGAACGTACATTTAGTGTGCCATTCTGTAACTGCTACTCTCAACTGGACTCCTTGATTTTTCTTGCGGTTCCCCTTTTGACCTACATGCAAAGTTCCTGCACCAGTGATGCCGTTTGTGAAGCCACAGAGGAATGGGGATGGTTGCATCCCTCCACAAGGCCTTCACTGTGGAATGTTAGCCGCTGCTGACTATGCCACCCATCCACACCATCCACTCTCCTCCATTAGCCTGTCTGCATTTTCCAGCCAGACTTCCTTCTAATTCCCCCAATAGCCATCACTGAGATTGGCCTAAAACCATTGGCTCATGCTCATTTGTCTTATGCACAGCAGAAAAGGAGTGTGTTGGTATATAGATAATGATCTATCAATCAGGGAGACCTGGATTCCACTTTGAGCTGCAAGATATGAAGCCCAGTAGACAGCCAAAAATCACTGGTGACAGGGAAAAAGAATGGTTTACTTTGAGTAGCTGAGCAACGCCACTTTAAATTAATCAAAAATAATGCAAAACGTTCACCATACTTACTGCTTTGAAGCAAACTAAGAGCTTAGCAGCAGACTAATACTCTGTCTATCTATGAAAGGAACATAATTTGTTTGAGAAACAGCACGGTGAAATGTTAAGTGTTTATATGTTAATCTCTACACTGTACAAGCCAGAAAAATATTTGCAAAAATGAATATGACTCGGCCAACAGCCAGAGAGGAGAGAACCACTATGTGAACACGTGACATCATCAAGATGGAAAATCCAGATCTTCTCCTTAAAAAATGCATTAGAGAAGACAGTAAAGGTTAGCACTGGCACAACGAGGGTAATATTCCTGTTTAAGAAATGACAATGAACAAAGTTTATTTGGGAATTAATAGTAAAACCCACAATAAGCCGAGTATACTTTATGGACCCTTTTTACGGATGTTACATGTCAAACTGTATAAAGGCATGTTACTTTATGATAGCTAGCAGCTATGCTGGTATTTCAACATTATGAATTAGTTATGAGTTTTTCAGCGCAAACAGCAAATAAATAAAATTTGTTTCTGGCATGTCCAGTTCCCTGTTCTTCTAAATGTCCCACCAGTGCATGACCCCTCCAGTGGTCAGAGAGGGTGCTGACCTCCAAGTGCACCCTCCAATACGCAGCCGCACCAGTTCTGCTCACCTGCAGGTTTCTGCAGAGTCTAGCATGCCATTTCCCCCAGATCCCCACCGCCTGTAGGAGTCACTTATTGCAACGGCAGGACATAATTCCCCTTCTGTAGTTCATAAGATTAATATAGTTAAACTCCTGTTTACATTTACTAGCTGTGTATGGGCTTTAAGTAATAGCAAAACGCATGTGGTTTTCAAGTGATACACTTTAATGGTGTTAAAAATTCAAATCTTAAATGCTTCATCAATAGTCATGTGCATTATCTTTGTGGAGAATAAGTAAAATTTCTCAGGGGATGAACCCTAGTGGATGTCTTTGAAGGAGTCAGGCAAAAGGCAGTCGAAAAAATAAGAATTAACAGGTAGGAAGAATAGAGGGCAAGAGAAAAGGGATGGAGTCCAAATGATCGAATGATTCAAACCGGGCCAGATGGAGATTTACAACAAAATTCTACCAAAATCCACTCTGTATTAGGGACTCTTTTCCCCTTTCATTTTTCTCTATTTCACCTTCCTCCTCTCCTCATCTCCATCTCACCATCTTCACTGTCATAAGGTAACCGCTCAGATGAGCTGTTTAGTGGCCCACATCTGAACTTCAAATGGTTATACTGCACCATTAACGGATAAGTTGACCGTATAATGCCTACAAATAACTTATTTTCTCTATACAGACATAGGACACAGAAGACATGGACTCCAACTATGGCAAAGAGCTCAAAAGTCAGACCAGCAAACAGCTGTGTCACAGTTCATCACATCTTCATACATTTACCAAAACAATTTGATGGAACATAAAATGCTCGTCCATGAAACTGTCAACCAGGTGCTAATGAATAGGGTATGCCCAGGACTGAGAAATGGGACAGACCAATTCACTGGTACATAATCTGAGTGAGGGAACCTACTTGCATGTAAACGTACCAAGAAATGTGCAAGTTTGTATCAAAAAGGAAGCTGAATTTCAGCAGACCTGAGCCGATTAAAGATAGCAATATGTCACTTCCTACAGCCAAATCCATACACGACCCCCTTTAACCTAGCAATCAGACATCGCAAGGCTCATAGCAATATTCTTTGCAGATAGAAGGTAAAAGTCAATGAGTTGATCTTGCTCAAATATATGACAGTTTAACAACCGAGAGAGAGAGAGAGCAAGAGAGCGGCACAGAATGAAGGTCCTGGGTTCAATTGGAGTGGGGTAGGCACTGGGGGGCTGCATGTTCTCCCCAGGCCTGTCAGTGTGCATGGGCTGTCTGTGTGTGCTCTGCATGTTCTCCCCTTTATCTTTAGACTAGGGGCCTTTCTGTGTGGTTTGCATGTATCTCCCCATGCTCACATGGGTTTCCCCCAACACCAAAAAGAACCCCAGTGAAAGCGTGCAGAAGGCTCTCCTGTCCCGTCCCTGACCACCAGGAATTGGTCCTCGAGTGCTGGAGAAAAGGGCTGCCTTGCTGTCCTTCACTGGAGGAAGGACAGCAAGATGGGAAAAATGCAGAAGCAAAAGCCACCACTCCTACGTGTGTGTTTGTGTGTGTGTGTGTTTGTGTGTAACTGTAAAACGAATAAAGTCTCCCACCCCTTCTCATCCAAAAGGGAGAAACTGCATGTCACTGGCAAACTGAGACAAGATAGTTTGTTAGTTTGTTGTTGTTGTTTGACATGTCTGCTCTAAAGTAAATAAGGAAACACTCTGGTGGGGCAAGTGATTCCATACAGTCATCTGGGAATTCTCCGTGCAGGTCCAGCCTTCAGTTTATCGGTAGAACAAGCGATCCCTCTGTCCTGTACTAGAAATAGTCCGGCGCGGTGAGCCTTGGTACGGTTCCTGCATAACTGGGGAATTACACGGTGCGCAGTCTCCTGTGTCGTGGGGCGGAAGGTGCC
Organism: Lampris incognitus; assembly: GCF_029633865.1. Lineage (NCBI taxonomy): Eukaryota > Metazoa > Chordata > Actinopteri > Lampriformes > Lampridae > Lampris > Lampris incognitus. The sequence continues at coordinate 27,140,133 of NC_079217.1, read as the reverse complement.
AGCCAGCCAGGCTCTTTAGGAATTTTTTTTGGCAGTACTAACTACGAAGCATTCCCATACCGCCCCCCCACACACACACACCAACCCATCAGCATGCAGCCTTATATGAAACGTGCATGGCTTTTTTTTCCCTCGCCTTTCAGCTGAAGGTTGTCAAGTCGGAGAGGTTGCCGAAAAAGGCCCGCTGCATGTCAACACGAATGGGGGGGAGGAAAAAACAACGTGACACTTTACGGGTACAGTTACTGCTTGACAGTGCGGAGAGTCAGAACACAAACCGAGGTAAATGGGTAGGGACTGAGAGCGCGCGGAGCCGCGCCGTCCCGCGAGCTTTTAACAGTGCAGCTTAACCCTCGCGTAACGCGTTACACCTGAATAACACCCCGAAAGGCTGGCCGTACTCACCGTGGTTGAACATTGCGGACCGAAACCGGTTATTTGCGGACGAACTCTCCATGTTGCAAAGTTTCGAAGCAACGTAAATGAAACGCCTTGTGCCCCGTCCTGGAATATATTCCTCTTTTTTTGTTGTAACGTTTCCAACACCTAATAAGAAGCGCAAGCAACGGAAAAAGCTTGCAAGCCAATTGTTTGACTCGGCAGCCTGGTTCGAGGAGGCTCCAGTTGACAGCGTAGCCACCGTCGATGCGTATGATTTGAGTGCCTTTTTAAAAGGAGCAACGTTTGGGAGCCAGCCTCCTGCCAGACGGATGACGTCACGGGGCACCATCCTGCAGCAGCGGCGTCGGAATGAAAACAATCGCACATGGATGCGAGGGGGCAAAGAGCCACATGCACCTGCAAGATCCACCTACAGGCCACCAAGACCCCCTGCATGGACGCTTTTTTTTCCATGGGAGGGAAAAGTGGTATAACTAACTTGTTTTCCATTTTGCAGCCTGGTATAAAAAGCAGTGATACGCAACCATGCAGTTTTTCCCCCAACTCAGTATTAACCCCTGCTGGTTTCACTGATGAACACGCCTTCAGCCAGACGGGAGGATTTTGGCTGGTATGGTGTTGGGTTGGAAAGAAAACCTGCCCTTTACGCAGTTTTTCCCAACCCAGTTCTCAAGTTCCCCCTACTTGTAGATTTCCCCCAGTTGTGTCAGATCTGGCATAATTAATTGCTGATTGGTAGAAAATTTACACGTGGGAGCACCTACGCAGCGTTGCAACGAAAATCTGCAAGATGGGGGTACTTGAGGACTGGCTAGGGAAACACTGTCCTTATGGCAGATGGCTGAGTATAACTTGTATATACTCAACCATCTGCAATTAGCCACTCCTGCAATTAGCCGGGAACAAAACTGGTTTTTATTTCTTAAATGCAGTTGTGCTTAAACTGTTGAGACTCATCGTGGAGAAACTGTTGAGACTCACGGTGGAGGGAATACTTTCAGGACAATGAACCCTGTTTACAGCTTTGCTCTTGTCTGTAACATGTCCTGTGACGCACATGCACTGGTAACATGGTTGGTATAGTGTCCACCAGGAGTCGCTAGTACCCCTATTGCCACAGGGGCCACTTTGGACTTCGCCCGTCCTTTCATGCTCCTTCTTTCTGATGTTGCTGTCAGCCAGGTTACCACATCTATCACTTCTGTTCCTTGTAAACCACCACTATGTCTGGTTGGTTAGCCAGCACCTGTTTGACCATCTGGAACTTGAAGTCCCACAGGATCTTAGCTCTGCTGTTCTCAACCACCTTTGGTGGTGTTTCCCATCTGGACTTGGGAACTTCCAGTCCATATTGAGCACAAGATGTTCTTGTACACTATCCCGGCTACTTGGCTATGCCTCTCAGTATATGCTTTCCCAGGTTGCATCTTACACCCTGCTACTAAGTGCTGGACTGTCTCAGGGGCGTCTTTGCACAGCCTGCATCTTGGGTCTGGTCTGGTGTGGTGTGGCAGACCTCTGCCTCTATGGATCTGGCGTTGAGTGCCTGTTCTTGTGCTGCTATGATCAGAGCCTCTGTGCTGTCCTTCAGACCAGCCTTCTCTAGCCGCTGGTAGGATTTCTCAATGTCAGCCACTTCCTTTATCTGTTGATGGTACATCCCATTGATGGGCTTAGTCTCTCCCACGGTATCTCCTCCTCTACCTCACCGTCCTCTGTCCTCCGGGGGGGGGCATCTTCCTGATGTACTCTTGGATGCTCCTTCTTTCATCCTGGATAGTGACTTTGCTTCCCTGTTTTCATTAATCGTATAGTCTGAGGATGCTACACTAGGAGGGATCCTCCGTGCATTGTGAGGAGTTTTCGTGTCTTGACATCTGTGGCCTCTACTTCCTCCTGTGGCAGCTTATTATCTCAGATGGGTATGTGATGTACATGTTAATGGCTTGGATCTTATCCCCACAATTGAGCTGGCATCACAGGACCTGCCTTACTCTCTGGAAGTGTTTGACTGTAGCTGACCTTCCTTTCTCATCATGGTGTATGTCTATGTACACAAGTTGAGCCCTTATGTGTAAACTCACTCAAAAGTTGAAATACTTAGAAAGTGTCAGCTAAAATCAGGGTCGGTGTTGCATGCAAGGTATCTGCAAAGAGAATGTAGCGGTTGTGAATTTTATATTACGAAGAGGTTCATGATAAACCCCTCAAACTCATGAGTTAATTTCCTTAAAAATGTTCAACATCTGACAACCTATGCAACGATTTGCAGGCAACACAATGTGGCCAAAATCTGACCAGGTTTAACTTTGAAATAAAATATTCCTCTAATGATTGGACTGGTAGATATTTATCCACTGTCTGAATCTTTTCTTATTAGTGAATGGTAATGGACTCACAATAATTAAGAAGACTTAAAGATCTCAGATTAAGGAGCAACAGTTTTATTTCAGCTGTAGCAAACGGTCGCCTCCTCAGAGTCTAAATGTTTACGTTCAGGATTAAAGTGCAGAATCGTTTTCACAGCTTGTGTAAAAAAAATAAAAATTAAATAAGACCAACAAGAAATATAATCCTAAAATATTAAAACTGACAATGAAGATCTGGAAAATATAAATATGATACAGAATAAGAGGAAATCTCATAAAACACAGTTTCAGCAATGATATCAAATCCATTTGAATCACGCTTGCACTTATCATACAAAAAAAAAATCAGTTCAAATGAACATTTTTTCGAGTCGTTGGCAAGGCTAGCTTAAAACAAAGGCACAGCATTATTCAGAGGTAACGATCCTTTGCAAAGAAGTGCTGCGGCGACATTCTCATCAACCAACACATACAGACGCATATCCATCACTCTCCACATGGCTCAGACAGGGATGGAGATCGACACATGGAGACCCGCCCAGGTAGACTGATGCAGATCACCGTCAAAACAGGCTTACCTAAAGCAGGAGCATCTGGCGTACTGGTTTTATATGACTACATATTTTGCATGCTCTTTTTGTGGGTCTTGCAGCTAGTCAGTGCAGGATACTGCTCCCTTATGATGGCTGCTCTAGCGTATTGGTAGAGTTTGCTCCTGGAAGTTAGGGCCCTGAGCCCAGACAGTGGAGAGGGAGAGCGCTTAACATGAGAGACCAACAGTGGTTGAAGCCTCTATGGACATCATGGTGAAACCGAGCAGAACATCATTCACAAAGGACCGGTCTGTAGGCAGCAGGCAGAGCTGGGTCATCACATCCGTATGATAGCAAAGACCAGTGAACCTTTCCTCTCTGAAGATCTCTCAAATTTAAGATCTCTCAAATTTGGACACAACGCCACTTTTGGTTTACACTTTTAAGGCTTGGAAGTGAAATCGATATTACCATAGACTTATGGTTACAATTATATATTTAAAAAATCAAATTAGAAACACAGTCTATGGCGGGATTTACATGGGATAAAAAAATGAATCTATGATAGACACATTTCTTTTTTTTTGTGGCTTCACTGGTCTCCATGTGGTCTCACGTGTTATCTAGAGGATGGCTTTCCCAGGACCCATTTATACAATTGAAGGCTCTATCAGTGACTTGCATTCATATATATCAACCTGAACCAACGTCAAATAAATCTTTTTGCAAGTAGACCAAAGAGGAAAAAAAAAAAAAACATGGCTTCAACCAGCCATTTGGTAATATAGTGCAAATGAAAAGTACTCAGATTGATACAAAAAGATTACAGTGGTTCTTTATAAAAACAGAAGCTGTGTTTTTTTTCCTCATTTCCTTTTAAGTCTTTCTTTCTATTACCTTTTTTTTCTTGTCTTTCACTGTGTTTTCTTATTTAAAATCTCCATTTGTAGAGACAAAAATAGCTTGATTTAGTAGCAGAGGTAAAGAAAACCAGCTAGGTACACCATGCAGCTCATGAAAACAAGAGATGGAAATGGAAAAAAAAAATTTAAGTTTGGAGACAGAAAATTGAATATTCGAAGGTGCAAGAGGGAAATATGAAAGTAAAAGAGATCATTTCTGAGGAGTGCGATAGAGCCTATATATGCAATGCACACAGACAAATATATGGACAGACATGAACAGAGATATTTACAGCCAGCATTTACGTGTAAACAAACAGCGGACGCTCCCACGGGGAGCTCCGCAAAAGGAGATACAGACACGGGACACAATGAGGAGTTACCTGTCTCAGTCACTTCTGTACATCCACAGCTGCACGGGATGAAAGACTGGAGCTCTATCTGATAACAACCGGTGGTCCTTACAACCTGTCAAGTTGGGTTTCGTGGAGTTTTATCATAATATGTTGAATTCTGCTGAACAAGCTGATGTTGAGGGCCTGACTAATTCTCATTTTCATGTGTCTATAGTCAGTCCTGCATTTGCTGCAATGCAAATGCAGAATTTTGTGCCCAAACTTACATGATGACCGTAAGACCAACCAATTAAATGTTGAGAAATGACCAAAAGGTGATGAATTGAGAGGACGTGACAGTGTAACACTTACTGTATGAGTGCTAACTAAGGGTAGAATGACGTTCAGGGTGCCGAGATGCCTATTTCATCTGAAATACTTCAAGCCCCTGACGTTGCCACCTTGGTGCCAAATGTAAAGAATTTCTTTCTGCACCCTGTCAACTGCAGTCAAAAGGATTCCTCTCCTTAATTTCAACTGGTCGCCCAATAAAAATATGGCAATGTAGCATACGTATATAAAATATGTCTGTACATTTACAATATTTAAAAACATTTACAATGTCACCGGCTATGTACAATGGTATGAGTTTGGATGCAGAAGATTTATACCTCAACGTAGACTAAGATAAGTGAAAAACTTGTATGATTGGGCGACAATGTACCAAAGTTATGTTTAAGAAGTGTACCTCAAAGTAAAGTCAGTGCTACACAATGTGTGGGAGAGGGGCAGCGCAATGGACACAAGCAGGCGTAGCATTTACATTCTGCTGCAAATGTGGTCACTGCATTAGTGTGGAGAGGCTGTGTGATGAACAAGGATGTGGCCATACAGTTTTTTTTTTTTACAGTCATGCACTTTTTTTCAATAAGCTTTTTAAAGCTCCAAAGGCTCCGCTTGACTATAATCTACAAATGGACAGTGATCCAATCTCAGCCTTTGTGTCTTGCACACAAAACATGCCCCTCTCCTTTGCATTTTTTTAAGTTGCTCTTTTGCATCCAAACCATAAATTATATCAAATCAAACCAAAGTCACACACAGAAACACTTGTGTACATATACTGTACAAGTTTCTCTGTAGACCCAAAGTGAGGAGGCTAAAGCGTTGTTTTCTGCCCTACTGTTTTCAATGAGACTCCACTATATCAGTGAGTGTACTATATGAACGTTTAAGTGATTAATTTTGAATGGCATGATTGTTGAAAACCCATTCAATTTGAATCCAGAAGAGAAGTGATTTAGTAGTTGCTTCATGAGTCCAAAATTGGGTCTGATTTCATGTGAACTTTCCATTTTAAGTCAAGCTATGGTAGCAAAAATGTGTCTTAATTTGATTTTCAATGTGTGTGCAAATCGCACAGGTGGCTTTTCAGATCCAAGTTTCCCCCTGAGTCTTACTTGTTAAGCCTGTGCCAGCCCATACCCACCGCGTCTGCCTGGGCATGGAATGAAATTTTACAAGACACCTCCCCTTAGGCAATGCAATGCCGGCCATTCCCCTGCTCGAGTTCAGCAGCCGCTGTACTACCCAGACCCTCTCCTCCATCATTAAGGGGTTATTTGTATTTCCCAGCTCTTCCTGTCCTATCCAGCCTACTCCGGCTGCTCAGGGTGGGGGTGCAGGCCGTTCTCTGTACGTGTGAGGCTGTGATTCTCCCAGAAGGTCTTGTGTAGCTGGTCCAGTTCAGACACCATCGGCAGGCCAATGTCCAGGTGCATCTTCAGGTTCTCTAACCACTCCTCCAGTTTGTTGAAAGCAGGGCTAAAAATACAGCAGCCAATTACAGTAAGAGTCTTTAGTTTTCCCCATTTCATATTCAGTTGTATACATTTATTCTGCTGTTTTACTACATATATGCTTTTCAAATTGTGCCGGACTTAAATCAAGATTACCTTTTTTTATTTTTTAATGTTTTTTTTTTACCCCCCCCCCTTTTTTTTTCTTCTCCCCAATTGTATCCAGCCAATTACCCCACTCTTCCGAGCCATTCTGGTCACTGCTCTACCCCCTCTGCCAATCTGGGGAGGGCTGCAGACTACCACATGCCTCCTCTGATACGTGTGGAGTTGCCAGCCGCTTCTTTTCACCTGACAGTGAGGAGTTTCACCAGGGAGACGTAGTGTGTGGGAGGATCACTCCCCCGCCCCCCCCAGTTCCGCCTCCCTCCCAAACAGGCATCCCGACCGACCAAAGGAAGCGCTAGTGCAAAGACCAGGACACATACCCACATCTGGCTTCCCACCTGCAGACACGGCCAATTGTGTCTGTAGGGATGCCCGACCAAGCTGGGGGTAACACGGGGATTCGAACAGTCGAGCCCCGTGTTGGTAGGCAACGGAATAGACAGCCATGCTACCCAGATACCCCCAGCTGTTTTTTTTTTAATGCTCTTTATAAAATAATTGGCTTGGCCCCTTCTCAGTTTTGGATGACATTTTAGGTTTCAAAGTGGTATTTTTCCAAAGGTCCTACCGTTTGTCTGCATCCAGGTCACAGCAAATAGCAGCCATGGGGAAAAAGGCAGGAGGACAGTCGGGAGGGCAGAAGTGTTCCAGGAAGCCAGACACATTCAGTCCAAAGTCCATCGCCCTGGGGAGGTAGTCTGGGTCTGCATTCACCCTGCCAATGATCTGGGATGTTAACAGGAGAGAGAAAGAGAAAGAGAGGGAGGGAGAGAGAGAAGTTAATGATGGAATTGTAAAAGGATAATTCAAATTTTTTTTACAACCTGGGTCTCATTATCACAGTTTTTGGTATTGTGCATATCAGTTATAATATTTATTCACTGGCTTCATTTTGAAGATTTTGGACATGGGACCACTGGACAGAGCTTGACCCCCAGCAGGATTGCTACTGCAACAACACATCATCAGTAGGGTAAAACTAACCTGTCTCACAACGCTCTAAATCCAGCTCACGTACCCTATTAGTGGGTGAACAATCCAATGCATACAGGGCAACTGAACACAAGTCTTAAACCTGTTCTTTCACAACAACAATAACAAAAAGTCAGACTGTGTACATGATTGGGTGGTTCATGGATGGTTACTACTACCTACAGTAAGTAAAGGCTGGTCCTTCCTGCACGTTGAACCAGGAAGTAACTCAGCAATGCAACTGACCATTGATAATAATGGACCTTTAACGTGCACTTTTGTGGTTTAGATAATTGGGTTGAATTGGACTGGTTCCAAACATGTCTGTGCTCATGTGTCCAGCAGGGGCCCCATATCAAAAAATCTTTACAATGAATCCAGTGAGTAAAATGATATCATAACTGCTATGAATGATGGCAAAAACTACAAAAAAGGACCCAGGTTGTAAAAAAAGAAAAAAAGAAAAAAAAAAGAAACCCAATTATTCTTTAAGAGCACCCATCCTTTGAGAAGGGAGTCTTCCTGTCCTTATTACAAGGCGGGTAATTTGTGGCAAACTACAGTAAACCTACCAAGCTGAACCTGATCATTCACAGTTGACCACAACCAGCATCTGTCTTTCTGTAGCCACATGAAAAGAACTTTGCTTTTTCTTTTCTTACTCTAATCCCTACTGTCTTCTCCGGCTAATGGTGTCCATGTGGGAACCTCATGTTTTAAGGTTCATGAAAAATAAGCCGTTAAGACCAAAGTTGGCTGAGGGTGAGTGGGGCCGGCTCTAGTTCCTATCATGCTCCTGTATTTTGAAATGAAGAGAGCAGGGACTGGGATTTCTGATGGATTATGGATTCATTTTATTGTTTTGGAGCTCTTGCAAGACTCTCCAGAAATGTAAACTTCTGTATCAGCAGGGTTTTATTTTTATTTGCAAAATGAGCTCATGTCTGCACACAGTAAAAGGACTTTATCTCTATTTGTAACAGAAATCTTCATACTTTTTAAAAATGATGAGGAAAGCAATTTTTATGAATTGAGAAACTGCATTACATCGACAGAATAACAGTTCCTGTGAGGAAAGGAAACTCAATTGTTTTGATTTTCCATTGACAATCCCGGTCAGTGTTACTACTGCAAATAAAGACACAAAAGACATCGTCCTTTTATAAATAGAGATAAAAAATGATAAAAAAATGCATTAAGTATTTCCCATGGCTGTGTTAATCGGAAGAAATGTTTAAATGAAAGCCTAGAGGACTGGCTGAGGTATTAATAAATGTTGAGTATGGAGCATGGAAGGTGTCTCACCTCACAGAGCATGATGCCAAAGGAAAAGATGTCCACTCTCTCATCGTAGCTTTTTCCTGGTAGGAATCAAAACAACATGAGGCTGCTGTCAGATATGGCATAGTTCTCAACATGAATCAAAGGAAATGTGCTATCATGGAAAACCAAGTGCTCTAAGCTCTCAAACACTTTAGAGCTTTTCATAGGCAACTGTGGCTGGACTAGACAACTCTCAGGTATGAATCAGTGTACATGTGTATATATACAGCTGGATATGACTGAAGGAGAGCATGCAGGCTCAGCAAACATCCCCTGGATGCTGGTCCTACCATGAATCATCTCAGGAGCCATCCAGTAGGGGTTGCCCACCACAGTGTATCTCTTCCTGCGGTCGGGCTTCTTCAGGCCCTGTAGCTTCCCCTGGGACAGCTTATCCTTGTCTTCTACCATGAGCCGTGCAAGACCGAAGTCTGCCACCACAACGGTGTTGTTCTGCATGGAGACAAGATAGACAGACGTACTGTATCAGCGAATATACTTGTTAAAGCTGAAATCCGGGACTTTTCTTCATTAATAAATCATTATTTTATCGAACTGGGCCATGGAGTCAGGTTTCATAATACTAACTGTAATTTTTACTATGGTAGGAGATGCTCGCTAGATACTGGGACAAGCATCCATATAGGACAAGCAACTGGTGCAGCGGCAAACATGTTCCCAACCACGCATGAAGAAGGTTTGAAACTTGATGGCGATGTGGCAATGCTTCTGTTGGACAAGTAATCTACCAATCCCACAATCGATATTACAGTAGAACAGTGTCTGATGTATAATTTGATGCAGTTTGTAATACATAATATGTATGTAATACATACTATGTTAACTTTGGTTCCAGAGAGCCATTTTTACGAGGATGGGAACTGTTTACAGCTGAGCTTGACAACCTTGTTTTTTAGTTCTGATTCCCAGAGTGAGGAACAGATCGGATAAATCACGGAGTTCAGCTTTAATGTTATGGAGGGGCTACTGCAAGAGAGAGAGAGACAGCGAGAGAGACAAAGGGGGAAAGAGAGCATGCAAAAGAAGGGGAGGGGCTGATGGGGGATGGAGCAAGTGGAGAGTTGTCAGCTGCCGACCTATTGGCTCCTTGAAATTCAGCCCAAGGCATGTATGTCCCCCACTGCCCAGATTTACCAAATATTACAAACAAGAGTGCTGTAATCCTGACTCTTGTTTCCAGATGACAAATGAACAAAGCTCTCTATGTTACTACAGTACGGCTGAAAATTTACACTGCACCTTACTCTACGTCAGAGGGCCTAGCCTGTTATGCCTCGCACCAACAAAGCTCCTCTGTGTCTTTGAGCTGCAAGCTTCTCTCAGACAGGATCTGGACCCTCACTTGTCTTTCATCATCACCCAAACCTCTGTGTGCTCTTATCAGACAGGTGCAGCGTGTTAATCCTCCAACGAAAACACGCCAGCGCATGTGGATACACACTTGCTTACTCTGCACCAGAGGTGAGGGCTCTGCGTCGATGGCATTCATTTGCTATCTGCTAACCAGAACTTTACGCCTTGTCACTGTGTGCCTAACCTAAGCCTAAACCCCCAAATCCAGTTCCTTTTTTTAAGGCTGTCCTATTAGTTAAACTAAAATGACCAATTTCACAGTGAGAATTCGCTGTTCTGAACTTTTGAAGAGGCCTAAACTCTAGTGGATATAACTCAAACTGGTCCAAAACAAAAATGGTAGAATTGTACACATACATAGTATATGCATGTAAACACACACACACACACACACACACACACACACACACACACACACACACACACACACACACACACCCCAAATCTCTTACCTCTCGGACTAGACAGTTGTGTGAGTTCAGGTCTCTGTGGATTATGTTCATGGAATGCAGATAGGCCTGAGTGGCAGAAAGATGGCGAGAGAGAGAGAGAGAGAGAGAAGAGAGAGAGAGAGAGGGAAAGAGAGGCAGAAAGAATGAAGAGAGAGAAAAGAAAAATAGAGAATAAAAGTGGTAGTCTCATTTCTCTGCCAAGTAGAACAAGTTCGCATTGTTTCCTTTCTTTTACACAAAAGCTTCAGAAGCAGCTAGCTTTGTCAATGCAGTAATCCACTCATGTGCTTCATTCATCATTGTGCTCATATCAAAGGAAAAAACTGAAATCCCCATGACCTAATCTGGCAGGAATTCCTGCTGCAATTTCCATAGGAGTGATGGGAACCGCTACACGTGCACTAAGTGTTGCAGTCCATAAAATGGCCACTAGAGGGAAATATATGCTAGACAAGGAGAAACAACTGCATTCGCCACTGCACTGCAGCTTTCCACCCATTTTTTTTCTTCTATCAAAATAAAGACAAGACTATAGAAAAGCTTGCAGTGCAGCTGTTTCGATCAAACAGGTACTTAATGCTTTAAACTCACCATCCCACTAGCTATGTCCTTGGCAAAGCTGACTCGCTGGTTCCATGGATAGTTGCTGTCCTGCAGGCAAAGAGGATCAGAATATAAATGGCAGATTCCTTATAGGCAGTCACACCATTACTGAACAGGGAAAAAAACACACACATCACCAAAAACAAAACACAAATGTGCAAGTACACGTGTGCAGGCATCAACTCAATCCTCACCATTTTCTTGATGATGTCCCTTAGGGTACCTCCTTTGATATACTCTGCGATGAAGTTGAGTCTCTTGTCTTTGTACAGGACCCCAATGAACTTGAGCACATTGGGGTGGTCCAAACAGCGCATCACCTTTACCTGATGAAAAGGATGGAAGCTTTTTTTTTCATGTGCCCCTATAGAAACCCCATTATTGATATAATGCCCCATTTCCTGCCATCAAAGCATAAAAATAACAATTTGTGGTACAGATACTCTTGCAGTGCTTGAATCTTTGCTCATTTAGGAAAAGTCAAACAAAGTTATTAAAATTTCTTCACTTTAAGTCAACTCTATGAACCCCATTAACAACCTTTGTCTTCCAAGTCAATACATTGATCATTGTGTCTGATGGCGTGATTGTCATCAGACAGTTTATAAAAGGCTTTTCTAACAGACACAAGGTGTTTAGTAATTTGGCGATCCTTTCTGTGTGTCTTGGTGTACCAAAACGGACAACTGTCACTGTTTCTGACTATTTTGCTTCCAGACATAACTTTCTCAGGGTGCCTCAGTTGAATAGGACGCTCCACGACTACCACACAAAATTACAGTTCAGATTCCATGAGTTGTGCACTGTTTTATTGGTGTTTGAATTAAAATTATTTTGGTGACACTAGGAAATCGGTTTCTTTTGCTCCAAGATTTGGATCCCCTGCTCTTAGCAACAGCAATGAACATCAAAACAGTTTTCCATTATATTCATTCTGCTGTTAAACGCAAGGGATAAATCTGCATTCCTAATAAAATGCAAAGAGAGGCGAAGTCAAAGTGAAAAGGGGAAACAGAAGGCGCAAAGGCGTCATATATTTGGCTGTCTAGAAAGTGTAGCTTTACGGGCTCAAAGTCAGGTTTAGTTCACTTCCTTGACACCTTATAAAAAGCTTTTCTCCCTTCAGCGATGGCTGTGAAGGAGGAAATTTGAAAGCTTTGTTCTTGCATATGCCGCTGATCTGTTAAAATTCAAACCGTAACTGAAAACACACCAGCAAACGCATAAGCCTACACATGTGCCAGCTGACTAATTTAGAGCTCTTTGGCGAAGGGCTCCAGACAGTTCACAACCACAATAAATTCAAATAAAAACAGCAAAGACATGTAATGATAGTCAGAGGTGGGTTTTATAGTTGTTTTTAGAGCTTCGCTAAGTAAACAATGCACACGTAAAGGATACACTTGTGCACTCAAACAAACACACACACACACACACACACACACACACACACACACACAGAGTCAGACAAGCATACACAGACACACACCAAGGCACAAGTCATGGTTGTTAGCTTGCGTAGTGAGTCAGATACTGCATATCAAGCAGCTGGTGTCGGCCCAGGTGTCCATCTAAACCTAACATACCAGCTGAGGGTGGCCCCCTCAGAGAGAGTAATGCACGTCTATTAGGGTACAAGAATTCCCTCCATACTCTCATACAAGTCTGTAAAATCCCCTGCTTTTTAGCTTAACGGAGGGTCAGGAGGTATAGCCAAGAGCAGAATTAAGACTAATTGGAGGTTATGTTAAATGCCTCGCTTGATACGTTCTTCAACAGTAGTCTCTGAGGTAGAGGTCAGAATAAATGTACTCAGGTTTTCTCAAGGATTTGAACCTGACCTTTAGCCACAGGCCTTTTGGCTGGCAGCCCCTGGCAGTGTTAAACTTGGCTAGTATGAAGTAATTGTTGATGTTTGGCCACTATAAGTAGGTTTGTATGCAGTGATATGAATTATGAATAAATTGTGGTTTGATCATTTTCTAAGAGAATACATTATTGGTTCGCAACATGTTACCACACTCTCTGTTTGGCAGTTTAGCTATTTTCAATAAAAAAACAAAAATAAAAAAAACAAACACATTCTTTACTCACACTGATTTACCTGCTGGGTTGGTCCAGATAAATGTTATATTTCAAGGTAAAGATGGACAAGGAATGTATATTTCCACCCACCTCTTTCAGGAATGTCATCTGTGTTTCATCATCAAAACGAATCAACTCTTTCATCACCATCACCTCCCCCGTCTCCCTGTGGGTCACCTGGGACAACACACAATGATCTCAAGAAAATGCAAGCAGGTGATGGAAAGGGGTGACACAATTTTTGACCCAAAGTGAACCATTTGTAATTTTTAACAACACCTCATGTTTACTCTCCTGCCTCTCCACATTACAGCCTCCACATTTACAAACTTTACTCTGTTTACTTTTCATTGAATTTCATTTTTGCTCTCCGTCTCTGTCTCTCTCTGTCGCTGTCTCTTCTCTCTCTTTCTCGCTCTCTCGCTCTCTGAAAATATTGAAATGCTGCCATCTTCTGGCTATCCTAAGTATGACTAAACTGCGCATCCAAAGCAGCAGGTTTAAACTGTACTGGCTTTGACGTTTCCACCTGTTATACCTTGATGGCCTGCCCAAAGCAGCCCTTTCCCAACACCTCTCCGTGGATGAGGTCGGACGGGCGAAAAATGCGGTGTGTGCGGTTGGAGACCACACGGAGGGACTCGGAGCGGTTGATGTCCTTCCTCTGTGAGAGAGGGGATGCTGCATTACTGGAGCACGGCGACTTATCGATACTGTAGCTCCGCCTGGGGGAGCGAAGGGAGAAAAACAGCGGGATGGGGGGAGGGAGACAGTGGACATTGAGGGGGCGAAGAAAGCAACATAGAGAGATGGGGAGGAAGCAGAAAAAGAAGGAGTTAGCAGTAAGAGAGTTAGAGATAAGGAAGCCATCACCAGTATCACTGGCAAGCAGGCATATTGTCTTTCCTGGTGTTAAATATCTGCTGCCAGCTTAGTCATCAAACATCTGCCTGCTAATTTACCATACTGCAATAAGGTGACAGGCTAGCGATGCTGAGCTGAGGCAAAGACGGATCTGACATATATACGTGTAAGTTAGTTCCTCATGTTGTCAACTTGCATTAAATTGTGCCTAAAGGGATACAGTAGCGCTTTGGCAAATAAGCTCTTCGATCAGTTTACTGCTATCTAAAGGAAAATGGATGTGTTCTCCCCACAGTGTATCCATCAGCTAGTGCTTAACTCTGCATATGCTGATGCTCTGGAGATGAGGGTGCTAACTGAAGTTGTGTTGTCCAAATAACTATACACTGTGTGTTAATATGTCAGCATGTCCAAAAAATTACAAAACTGCATCCAGTCCTGATCGCAGAAATGTTCAGACCTCATGGATTGTAAGCCTCTTAGAGCAAACTAAAATCATGTCAAAATCTGGCTCTGTGTACATCAGCTGACTGAAGCAACATCTTTGCCTGTCGTATTTACATTTTTATACTTGTAAAAGTAGTACTTACAGTATTACGTCTGAGAAAATATCTGCGAGTGTAGACGTATGTCCTATGTGGCTATTTCTTACGTGATGATGCGGGAGCGCAGGTTGCTGATTTCTGGGTTGGGGGGCTGGGTGATGGGCAGGATGGGACTGGGGCCCTCCGATATGGGAGTGGGCAGGGGCCCATCTACCTGCTCCTCTGACTCTGGGGAGACCCCTCCTTGCCCCTGGCCATGGGGGTCATGTTCAATGGTTAGCTGAAGCAGGCGGCTGGTCTCCTGGATCAGCAGGTCAATCTGGAGGAGGGGGGGTGGGGTCACAAGAGCTAGTCAGTCAACAATTACAACAAACACACACATCAATACTCAAAAAACTGATAGTCAGGATTTACTGTGGGACAGAGTTCAGAATGACATCTTTCTGTCTGTCCCTGGCAGATGCCAAGATAGACTTATAAAAGACTGCTCTGTCCCTTGTATATCTACTCTATGAGCCGTAAAACTGAATTAGAATTGACTGGCTCCTTTCAGGATGGATTTACATGCATCTCTTCCTACCGGTCACTCTCTTACGATGAGAGACAGCATCATGTTTTAAGCAAAATTTATTTGGTTTAGCCCATTGACAGTACAGACAACAAAGAATGCAATTACTTAATCCATATCCATTGGATGAACTAATGGTTAGGCATTCCTTCATTTGTATTCTATCCTGGCTTATTCAGGTTTGTTGAGCGAAGGAGCCTATCCCAGCAGTATAAATGGTTAGTAGTTGGTTAACAGGTAATAAGTAATCTATTCAAGGATGGCTTTTAGGTAGCACATACCTCATCCAGAGGAACGTTGTGAATGGGTGTCCCATTAATTTCCAGGATCCTATCTCCGACATGAATCGAGTTTTTCACATCAGGACTGATGCAGTCTGCATCCACCCTGGATAAGACACAACAATGAGCAGTTAGGAAACACAGGAAAGGAAGAAGCACTTCAGAATTCATTCCCTTTTTTAGGGTTTTGGATGCACAGACATAGTTCTGTACATGAAGCAGATTCACTTCATTTCAATGACAATGACAATCCATTTTAATGTTTTTTCCTCTCATTTCACTGTTTCTATCTAGATTTAAATTCTGCCCATCTCCAGCATCTTTATTCTCTCTCTACATCCTCTCTACCATCCTTTAAATGCTACCCCTCTCTATCCCTCTCAAGCACCAATGTGCTCCCTCATTCACGTACACTATAATTGCACATGAGCCTTTTTCACTTGCACACACCCACGTTGATACAACACACTCAAAAACAAGACCGCACCCATGCTGACAAATGGATAAACAGGCACACACACACACACACACACACACACACACACACACACACACACACACACACACACACACACTCATGCGTGGCTGAGCAATTACTCACTGGGAGACCCTAACAGTGTGCCCATGTTCAGGGCTGTAGCCGTTAGTGGGGCTGATAGGCTGGTCAATGGCGACGGAGAAGCCCCGCCCCCTGTGTCCATTGCTGCTGTCTGTGGAGGCCGGGATGGACACCAGTGTAACTGTATGTGGGATCCGTGAGCACGGTGAGTCCGGCAGTGACACTGGGGTCAGGACAGTCTGGTAGTAACAATGACCACTGTAGCCAGAAAGAGGGTAGGGAGAGAAGACGAGACGGAGGACGGAGAGAGAAACGGAGTGAGAGAACAAAAAAGAGGAGTGGATGTAGGGAGCGTGGGTGGGGTGTCTGAAGGACAAGGTTGCATCATGGCAAGTAATGGGAACGTCGTGTACGCCGCTGATGGTTACGCATGTACAACCAGTTGATATAAAGGAATGCACAGTTCTCATAATGACAGGACTCATAGCTGCATCACAGGTTGTTGAGAAGATATTGCTTCAGCTTGGGAATACGCTACACAGCCATTGTGTGGAGGGGTGGGAAAGGACAGAGATCTTGGATAAGGCTAAGACAATTGCACAGTTCTACAAAACAACAAGTTTGTTTCCCAAAAATGGAAACGATTACCAGGAATTCACTGAGAATACATGAAATAGCTATCAGGTGATTCACAAAAAAGAGCAGCCCTGCTGGATTCGACTAAACGTCAAATTCCTCCTATACTGTGCATGTAACAACAAACAACACAACAAACAACACCCCTCATTTAATTATTTTTCACTGACACAAAACAAGAGTAATTCTCTAGATTACTGATTTTCTCCAATGTCAAACTGTAATGTACAAAACTGAATGAGTGGAGATGGTTTTTAAGTCGGTCATTACCTATTTCTGTTCGAGGATTAGAGAGAATAAGGGCTCCTCTGTGTTGGACCAGCCTTTTTTAAAGTGAGGCTTGTCGTCAGTTTCACTTTGCACAGCCAGTTTTATATTATCCCCTTTGTCCTCTTGAGGGAAAGGACCGTCACACTAACACGGCCCTGCAGCTACACGACTCAACAACAGCCTGGCGGAGCCAAATGGGAACACAAGGCCCGACTGTGGTTCATGATCTGAACTTACTGCATCCTACTACTCTCCATTTGAGGTCCTGTAAGGTTTCATATAGTAACTGATGATGAAGCCTGTGTGTGCAGAGTTACTGACAGTACTCTCTGTCTAAAACAACGGTGACAGGCCTCAGGGCGGGGCATTTTAAAAACCAAAGTACTACTCTTCATGTGCTTGCTCTCAATCCCTCAAAAGCATAGCTTGTATTTAAATGTCTAACTTTCCAGTAAGTCAACGTGTCGAACTGTTAAGGTTAAGATCTGTGCGCATGATGTGTGTGCATGTGCGTGTGTGTGTGCATGTTTCGGCAGGTTTGTAAGAAGGCCCTTGAACGCTCCTCAATATAGAATGGAGCGTCAAATTTCACAACAACCTTGACACAGCCAGGCTTCACGGCGGCTGAGGTGGGCTGTCACTGTGTAATCCCTCCATTTCTGCTTGAGAAAACGTTTCAACTCAAATCTTTCGTGATGCATACACGTCTTTTGTAACCCGAAATGAGATGGATGGATTGAGGATTCTGTCAATCAGCGTCTGCCTCAGCTACCTTAAAGGCTTTTGCTACGTACATCACAGAGACGTCAAGGGGGAGGAATAAGAAACATTTACCAACAAGTATTCTTTCTTTTTTTTGCTGGATTTTCCCCCCTTTTTCTCCCTAATTGTATCCAGCCAATTACCCCACTCTTCCGAGCCGTCCCGGTCGCTGCTCCACCCCCTCTGCCGAACTGGGGAGGGTTGCAGATTACCACATGCCTCCTCCGATCCATGTGGAGTCACCAGGCACTTCTTTTCACCTGACAGTGAAGAGTTTCACCGGGGGGATGTAGCACGTGGGAGGATCACGCTATTCCCCCCAGTTCGCCCTCCCCCCTGAACAGGCGCCCCAACCAACACATACCCACATCCAGCTTCCCTCCTGCAGACATGGCACAATTGTGTCTGTAGGGATGCCCAACCAAGCCAGAGGTAACACGGGGATTCGAACCGGCAATCCTCGTGTTGGTAGGCAACGTGACTTATAGACCAACAAGTATTCTTAGTAAATTAAGTAAAACTTCACTTGCCAAAATGAGCAACCAGACGAGACAGGTGGTAAACTGATGACAAAGGTGGTAAAAATAAATGTTCTGCTCTTAACAACCTTGTATGATGTGGTGGTCGACACTCACCAGTATAGTTTGGACCTCTCCACCAGGGCATACGTGTCCCCGTCACCGATGAAAGCCCTGCAGTTCAGACAGGTGAAGCATTCTGGGTGGTACTTCTGTTCTCCTGCAACCTGTCCCACACACAGAATACATAAAGTTGATTGGAAATCCTGTCAGTTTTGTCATATGACCTACAAACTAGTAGTATATGCCAGACAACATCAGCAAGCAATACTTCAAATATTTGATGAAACTGAAACAAAATAATTCTGTAGCATTCAAGATATAGCATCAATGAAGACGTAAAAAGAAAAAAATACTGCATTTACAATCGTTGGGAGAGATGCTGAACATAGGGGGCAAAAAAACGTATGTAACGTCAGGGGCGAACAACAGAGTGTGCTGAGATCTGAACAACAGCAGCTGGTCTGAGAAGCAGGGCGGGACGCTGCGGTCAGCAAGGGCAATGCTGGTTTGCAAGCAATGGGGATTGAGTTTGCTGCTGCCAGATCTCCTTGTTAGCCTCAGGCAGTTTTTACAAGCAGGGGGAGGAATTTAGTTATGGTAGAAAAACAGAGCCAGTTATGATAAGATTAAGCAACTATTAGATCTAGGGATGATGCTACTGATGGAGATGTCCGTGCCCTGCTTAGGATGTCCATCAAGTACAACAGGTGATAATCCAGGCTGTGAAAATAACATGACAATTCAAAACTAGATGCAATATGTTGGCTTTGTATAACAGTTTTTCTCAGTCACTTGCACACTAAATCTGATTCTATTCGCCAGTTCCCCTGTTTGCACACATGTGGCAAATTTGTTGAGCCTTTTGTGCAAAACTCTAAATACAAAAAAAGAAATCCCTTCATAAAACAGGTTTGCATGATGTGTCAGATGGCACTAGCACTCAATATTTTTTATTTTTTTTGGGGGGGGGGGGATTTTTCCCTCCAATTGTATCCAGCTAATTGCCTCACTCTTCCAAGCTGTCCCGGTCACTGCTCCACCCCCTCTGCTGATCCAGAGAGGGCTGCAGACTACCACGTCTCCTCCGATACATGTGGAGTCGCCAGCCGCTTCTTTTCACCTGACAGTAAGGAGTTTCGCCAGGGGGGGTGTTGCGTGTGGGAGGATTACACTATTCCCTCCAGGTCCCCCTCCCCCCGCCCGAACAGGCGCCCCGACTGACCAGAGGAGGCGCTAGTGCAGCAACCAGGACACATACCCACATCCGGCTAATTGTGTCTGTAGGTACGCCCGAACAAGCTGGAGGTAACATGGGGATTCAAACTGGCGATCCCAGTGTTGGTAGGCAACGGAATAGACCGCTACACCACCTGAATGCCCCTAGCACTCAATACACTTAACACAGCCATCACAACCTGACCTCAGTCAACGCTCACTTCTGCAGGTGTAAATACTAAGCAGCAAAATGGATCACACACATCTATCTGTATCTCCTCTGAGCAAGCCCACAGATGGTTTCGGAAGACAACATGGTGGGGATGTTTTCAATTTATTTTTCTTACTGTATATCCTAATTTTATTTCCTTCTTTTACATTGTTGTTTACTGTGCTGCACTTAGGAATTACTGTATTTTTACAGTACTTTTACAGTTTTTTTTCTTTTTCTTTTACGGTATCTGCACACTTGTGCAACTGAGATTGATTGCAGGAGAATGATGTTGCAAAGTATGTAGAGGTTTTTGTACAGTTCTGATGCATTGCAGTAATTTTTGTTTGTTTGTTTGTAATGTTTTTAATTCGTCTTACCAATGTGTGATGGGTAGTGTGTACCCTCTGTGCACTTGATGGCTTTTGTATGCTATCTGAAGGCAACATCTATTTAGATGAACGTTTGATTTAGATGTTTTTGGGTAGGGTGTTTGATTTTGACCTGTTATGTTTGAGGTTTGTACAGACTAGTGTGTGATTCTGGTTTTTGTGTTTATAGTTTTGAGAAAGTGGTGCATAATTTCAGGAAATGTTGCTTAGCGATTGGGAAAAACTGTATTTGCGATGAGTTGAGGAAAATGCTCCTAACCTTTGAATGTCTAAAAACTGTTTTGCCTTTGCTTGTTGTGCTCTGATCGACTCGAGAGTCAATAAACTGTGATGGACATCACCTCTAGCTTAAGATCTATAAATGATCCTTTGCACGCAGGTCAGATAATTTTGGGCTTTTGATGCAAATGACCTACCCACTGTCATGCATAATGACTGGAACAAGATTCTTACATTAACCTTTTGCATTAGGTTGAGGACCTTTCCCCATGTCCACTAGTCCTTAGTGATACCAAGAGCCTCGGCTTATCATCTCATTTTGTGCTTTGAGTGGCACAAAAATGCGGGATGGGCGAGCCCCTGAACAGCTACGCAGAACTGCAGTGATCTGCAATTCTAATACAGTATGCCTACACTTGGGGCGGGGGCTGTGGTTCGTGGTGTGTGTGTGTGTGTGTGTGTGTGTGTGTGTGTGTGTGTGTGTGTCTGTGTGTGTGTGTCTGTGTGTGTGTGTGTCTGTGTGTCTATAGGGGAGGGGGGAATAGTGAACAAACGCTAATATTTCAAAAATATGACAGCAGAAATAAAATGCATAAAAGTGCATATGTTCTGCATTGTTAATTACATGTTAACTTACATGACTGGCAATAAAGTAAAAAAAAAAAGGTGCATAAAACATAGAGAGAAACAGAGGGATTTTTTTTAATGGGCCCGATAATTTAGAGAAAAAATAAATAAATTAAAAATATGGAATTCCTTTGAAAGGCAAACTAAGAAAATACAGAAATAATATTGTTTGAGGGAATTTCACAGATCTTGGATGCTTTTAACAGTTACATTTGGAAAGATATGCTGAAAAGTGAGGGATGTGTGAGCTTCAGCCTTCAGCATCATCACGGGGGGGGGGGGGTAAAGTATGAACTCACGGAGACAGAAGTGGAGCAGACTCAGCCCCAGCTGTCAGCTGCACCCCTGAAAGCAGAGCCTCATGAAAATTTAAAGCAGAGCATGTAGCCCTAGGAGGGAGATAGTGCTTTTAAAATGGTCAGTAAAACAGATGAAATAAGCGAACAAAAAAGGGATATATGGAAAACGAAAGATGAAAGCAACAATAAAATCAACGCCTGTTGCCATATGTCTGCCTCCACCTCGGGGAGGGAAACCAAAGACAACACATCAACATAATACAGAGAGAGGGACCTCAGGCTGCAGCCAGGAACTCACTGTACAATCAAACTAATTAATCACTTTATAGTAATTACATTGTGCAGTTCCTGATTACATACAGAAGCAAAATGCATTATCTATTCACAAGGGTCTGTGGTTTTTAAAAAGACAGTACAGTATGAGTTGCTAGTGTCCCTGTAACACCAGAGAGAGGGAAAAGAGAATACAACAGTGGAAATGTGGGCTCTGAATATGAAATTAGATTAAACCAGAGAACGATTCTCTGACCTTTATTTCTGCACCCTCTTTGATGGTAAAAGGAACAGAGATACCCCATAAAACCATGGAAGACAAAAAAAGAGAAAGTTATGAACTGACAGAGGACAGAGAGAGAGAGAGAGTGTGTGTGTGTATGTGTGTGTGTGTGTGTTAATGAGCGATGAACATTATCAGCTGTAGATTACTTTTGACACCCTGGATTGCTAACTGTTCATATGGAGAATACAGCAAAACCAAAACAGTAGAGCAAGAAGGGACCAAGAGAAAAAAAGACAAAAGGTAAAACGGTTAAAAGGTAATGGCTACATGTCTGGAAAGGGGAACACACAGATGAGCTGAAAAAGAGGAGGTGTGGGGTTTGTTGACTGACTCGTGTTTTTTTCCCCTCCAAGTTGTCTCATAAAAAGGGGCTGTAAACGGTGATTACTGTCTGACATGTTAATGACATCTGTTATGATTACAGCAGTGCATACACACCGCATCTCAAAATTGGGGGGGGGGGGTCGGCATGAATAAGGCTCTAATGTATAATTTGTATAGTGCATGAATAGGATAAAGAGAGAAGGGGACAGCTGGATAGAGACAGGGTTGTACCATCACACCCCAATATTTTGGCTGCCATTTGTTTCATGTACACACACACACACACACACACACACACATGCTCTCTACAACCACATTTGGCACAACCACAAACTGCTGCTTATCATGCCCTTAGAACACACTTCCCCTTAAAAGCATAGACATTAATAAAGGCTATTGGAGGACTATAAATGATGTGTTTCCTCACATTTCTATCCCAGTGAATAGCAAAAATACATTTGGCAACTATGTGGTATCAAACCACCTGACTGCATGACAAACCGATTCCAAATAAGACTGAAAAGGGGCCAAAACATAACACGTATTGACACTGGTTCCTGTACTTCATGTAGGCTGCATTCATGTTTGACACATGCACATGTCAGTATGTCCAAAACTCATGTTATATTGTGTTGTGTGCTTAGTGTGTAGCCATGCATGTCCATAGCCCATCTCTCTTTTTCTTCTTTCTCTCTCTGTGTGATTGCAAAAGTCTGTGACTGTTTTGTACTTGCACCTGTACTTGTACGTATTTGCTCATGACTTTTTGTTTCTTTGTTCAATGTGTCTGTTCTTGTGGTCAAATGTGTGTGACTATGTGTAAGCCAGTCATGTGGCCTCCTGGCCTTTTATACTAACAACAAACCTAACAACACAAATCAGGCATGCACCCCCCCCCCCCATTAGGGAGGTTTGAGTCACCGTGGCTAGGCGGGCATTTGGTGCACCATTCTGTTGCAATGGATAACAAGGGGATCTCAGTCACAAAGCCAGCCTAACCACAGACAGATTACTGTAGCCTTGGTGGACTTTTTATGCATAGGGTAAAATGAAAACTTGTTGAACAGCAGAAAATAACAACTTTCCCTGAACCAAATGTACTATGCATGCTTCCCAGATAAGCTTCATTACGCACTGTTTGTTCCGTATTCAGTAGTAATTGGCCCAAACTTATTGCTCGCTCAAAATAAAAACAATAATAGGGGCGTCTGGGTGGTGTAGCGGCCTATTCTGTTGCATGGAGGTCGCCGGTTTGAATCCCCGTGTTACCTCTGGCTTGGTCGGGCATCCCTACAGACACAATTGGCCGTGTCTGCAGGTGGGGAGCTGGATGTGGGTGTGTCCTGGTCACTGCACTAGCGCCCCCTCTGATCGGTTGGGGCACCTGTTCAAGGGGGGGGGACTGGGGGAAATAGCGTGATCCTCCCATGTGTTATGTCCCCCTGGTGAAACTCTTCACTGTCAGGTAAAAAGAAGTGGCTGGCGACTCCACATTTATTGGAGGAGGCATTTGGTAGTCTGCAGCCCTCCCCAGATCGGCAGAGGGGGTGGAGCAGCGACGAGGACAGCTCAGAATACTGGGTTAATTGGCCAAGTACAATTGGAAGAAAAATAAAAAAATCAAAAAACAAATAAATAGATAGATAGATTAATAAATAAAAACAATAATTACTGACAGGGTGATTAAAGTACCTATCTACAATGACAAATGTGTCCAAATTTGGAGTCTCGGTGATCATTTCAAACCAGACTTGGCACCGAGATTAACGCTAGCATAAGTATAGTAGGTTTTCTACCAAACTGCGCTGAGATGATGCATTTCACCGTCGACATGGCTGTTGCAGACTATGCTGATGGACTTGAATGCAGTGTATGTGTTTCACGTTTTAAGAGTGTTCCTGAAATAACTTGGTAGACTTGTTTTCCTTTGCAATGTGACACAAACGTAAGTGATACCAAACCAAGCAAGGAAAACATTCCCATCAAAAGCAGAAACCAACTTCAGTTTTGCTTGTAAGCATTCTCGACATCAGAAATAAACCAAGAGCTTTCAAGTGTACACAAGTATTTCCCAGAAAAATCAATCGGTTCATCTTGACACAGCTTGTAGGAAACAGGCAATGTAAATACAATGGCCTTCCCTGGAAGACGTTCTTGAAAGAACAAGCAAAGAATGTAAGTGGTGTCACACTCACAGTGTTGTGTTACACATAAATGAAGTCATGAGACTTGGGTGTGTCTAAGGGCAGCCCTGAAATGAGAGAAACACCTTTGATTTCATTGAATTCTAAGTAAGTTTTGAATCAGTCACAAGGCTGATTCAGTGTGTGTGTGTGTGTGTGTGTGTGTGTGTGTGTGTGTGTGTGTGTGCCCTTTTTCACGTGCATGTGGGAAGTCCCTTTTTACGCTTGATAATCCAACACTGTCGACTGCTGCATGTGCCAACGTTTCCTTAACCCAGTAAACCATGTGTTGATGGGCGGTCAGAGATTCTCCACGCTCACTTCAGACCACTTCAGACCACTGCAATCCCCGTAATCGCTATGGCTATATCCTGTAATCTAACATAAAATCCTTATGGGATATTTCTGACTTAGTTTGGGGGGGAAAAAAAATCATAGCTCTTAAGAACAAAATTGTAGGTCAGTTTAAACCCAGACTTAGGCTCAACAAAAATCTTGACCCTATTAGTTCAAAATCAGGACATCTTCTTTAGTCAAATATGGTAACTGTGTCTGTGTTGTCCACAATGAAAGTCTAATCTTGAAGACATAAAAGTGAGCATTTATCCTATGATGAAGCCTGTCTATGTAGGGCTTGCACAGTGATCCCATTTAGCTCAACATCAGCTGTTTCCACTGTCTTCCATTGCAGCTAAAGCTTCCTTGACCAAAGGGCACCATGGTTCCTCTGTCATCTGGGTTAACATATGGGTGTCATAGACTGAACGTGTGCACAAACATGTTTATTTTTATATGTGGTGCCTATGGAGTCAGGGGGGACACATTGTCAACATTACACACTGCCAGACCCCTTACATCAGCCGGTCTCATGTTAACACCAGCCGGGGCCTTCTGACTTCACTCAGGCCCGGCTAAATGTGGAACAGTGACCTCAAGGCGACACCTTGAGATGATGAAGGAGCTGCTGCAGAAGGGCTTCCGACTGGTCTAACTGAATTATAGGTGATCTGGCTCTGCTTAACTTTGTGTTAGATTGAATTAACTTTACTGTCCTATGATTGTGGGTACCTCAACAATGAAGCTTAGATTTCATAAAGACAAAGTATGCACATGGGCAAGCAAGAAAGAAAAAAGAAAGATATCTGTGGGTGGCTTTTGAAGGCTTATACACTCACTGGCCACTTTATTAGGTACACCTTGCTAGTACCGGGTTGGACCCCCTTTTGCCTTCAGAACTGCCTTAATCCTTCGTGGCATAGATTCAACAAGGTACTGGAAACATTCCTCAGAGAGTTTGGTCCATATTGACATGATAGTATCACGCAGCTGCTGCAGATTTGTCGGCTGCACATCCATGATGCGAATCTCCCGGTCCACCACATCCCAAAGATGCTCTATTGGATTGAGATCTGGTGACTGTGGAGGCCATTTGAGTACAGTGAACTCTTTGTCATGTTCAAGAAACCAGTCTGAGATGATTCGAGCTTTATGACATGGCGCGTTATCCTGCTGGAAGTAGCCATCAGAAGATGGGAACACTGTGGTCATAAAGGGATGGACATGGTCAGCAACAATACTCAGGTAGGCTGTGGCATTGACACGATGATCAATTGGTACTAAGGGGCCCAAAGTGTGCCAAGAAAATATCCCCCACACCATTACACCACCACCAGCCTGAACCGTTGATACAAGGCAAGATGGATCCATTCTTTCATGTTGTTGACGCCAAATTCTGACCCTACCATCCGAATGTCGCAGCAGAAATCGAGACTCATCAGACCAGGCAACGTTTTTCCAATCTTCTATTGTCCAATTTTGGTGAGCCTGTGCGAATTGTAGCCTCAGTTTCCTGTTCTTAGCTGACAGGAGTGGCACCCGGTGTGGTCTTCTGCTGCTGTAGTCCATCTGCCTCAAGGTTCGACGTGTTGTGCGTTCAGAGATGCTCTTCTGCATACCTCGTGGTTATTTGAGTTACTGTTGCCTTTCTATCAGCTCGAACCAGTCCGGCCATTCTCCTCTGACCTCTGGCATCAACAAGGCATTTTCGCCCACAGAACTGCCGCTCACTGGATATTTTCTCTTTTTCGGACCATTCTCTGTAAACCCTAGAGATGGTTGTGCGTGAAAATCCCAGTAGATCAGCAGTTTCTGAAATACTCAGACCAGCCCGTCTGGCACCAACAACCATGCCACGTTCAAAGTCACTTAAATCACCTTTCTTCCCCATTCTGATGCTCGGTTTGAACTGCAGCAGATCGTCTTGACCATGTCTACATGCCTAAATGCATTGAGTTGCTGCCATGTGATTGGCTGATTAGAAATTTGCGTTAACGAGCAGTTGGACAGGTGTGCCTAATAAAGTGGCCAGTGAGTGTATGATTGCCCCATTGGACTGTGTTAAAGCCCAGTGAGAAGATTCAGCAGGGGTACATTTCTCAATAATGAAGTGATCTGCAAAGATTTTCTCTGCACGATTCTAAATGACATCCACTGACATTTTAATATGGTCTGGTTTAAAAAACAAAATTAACCTTCCCTTTTACGATATGTAAAAAAAACCCAAAAAACACAACAACAAAATGAAACGTGTTTTCTTCAGCATACCCAGTGGACGATTTAAATGGACCGGTACCGGCAACACGTGCATTCTATAACTTGATAGTCCCCTCAGAAAGAGACCATTCTAGCTCATCGTCCAAAAATGTGAAGAGGGAAACACAATCATATGCAATGCAATGCAATGCACAATCTAATTTCACAACACCCTGTGTCTTTTGGATTTCTGTCATATAAGTGATGAAATCCATGCATACATGTAGCTTTTCAACCAGGTCTCACTGATGCTCTAGTTTATGAAGGCCTCTTTCAAGAGTGAATCTAACTTAGCGCTTTAGCGGACCAATGAACAATAGGCCCCATTGATGGCTGCTTAATAAAACCTATGCTCTTCTCTTTCACCACACAAAAGTGTCGCACCAAAGCCTCTAGGCATTAACTTTACAACTGCTGGTTATGGACTCAGCCTCTTCTCATGTATCTGTATGTCTGACATCCAGCTGAGGCAAAATGGAGCAGCCATTGACGGATGTTGTAAGTACACGGAGCAGAGCAGCACTATAGTAAGACTGACCGCTGTTATCATCTTTAAAATAATAAAAAAAAACCTCCAAATCCAAACTTACTTTTTTATCTGGGACAGCGTGCTCTCTAGAAATAGTACACATGCCATGGCTCATCGTTTTTAATTAAATTAAAAATGGAAAAAAAGCAAAAAGCAATTCTAGGTAGCTTCAGAAAAAGACAGAAATAGAGAGAGGACTAAACCTGCACAATCTGAAGTTTAAAAGGACACACACAAAGGCGCAGCATTATCTAGCATCCATAAAGCTTGGCTCCAGTTTTATAAACAGGTAAAGATGGAGAGAGTGTGCACAGCAAAGCGGTAAAAGCCGGCCAACCCCCTCACCGGCCTCTTGAGACTGTCTGCCCTTCCAATTGCCCGCCCGCCTCCTCGCCGGCTCACCAGTCCCCCCATGGCTTCTCCTCTTCCACAGTCCCAGTGACCTACAGTATGACTGGGCGACCTTACCTTTTTGTCCCTTTTCCATAGCTTTAGACAGCAGAAGCTCCAGAAAAACAAGTCTCCCACCATGTCAGCGAGAGCCGGCTTCGTTCTGCGCTGCTCTAGTTCATTCTACTGAGGCGATCCCGCTGTCACAACAAAACACAGGCAGCAGCCAAACCACAGAGACACAGAGAGAGATGCAGCGAGGAGGGGAAGAGAGGGAGGCGGGGAGGATGGTGTGTGCGTGTGTGTGAAAGAGAGAGAGAGAGCCAGTGAGCGAGCGCGAGGGAGTGAGAGTATGAGCGCAGCCCACGCCTTTGCGCTGAGCTCATCTCTGAAACGATGTTACTCCTCTGCTCTCCCCCCCTCCCATCCCTCTCGCTCGCTCGCTCCTTTTTACTATGACCTCATCGTTTCCTGTTTGGCCCGGCCCACCCCATGCACATGCGCCTGCCGGCTGTTTGTATCTTTCTGATGTCTTCAGAAACCCCCCGCCTCCTCCTTCTGATCCTACCCCACTCCTGCTACGCAACCCCCCCCCCCACCACCACCACCAACAACCAAAACCTCCCCAAGCAAGTACAGTTATTGCTGACTGAAAATCACATTTAGTGGTGGGAAATGTTTAAACATGAAAAACAACAAAGAAAGAGAAAGAGAGAAAGAAAATGGACCAGCAAATCTCTAGCTCTGACACAACCGGGATATCTAACATTTTTCTTTTCATGGTGGCAACCTGTAACAGAGGGGTCACCACCGCTGACAACACTGCTAGTTAAAAGTGGTCAATACATTTAGAGATTATTGCAATATTAACCGATACCAAAAGCAGGAGAAACCATGAATTTATTCAAATCCTTTCGAACCCGTAAGTCACACAAATTCACTAATATCGTGTCTGATGGTATAATATAAAATGCACTGCACTGGAATATATGGGCTAGAATCAAACGTGTGCTAATTTTAACTGTAATTAACACTCATCCTAGTATGTGTGTGTGTGTGTGTGTGTGTGTGTGTGTGTGTGTGAGAGAGAGAGTGCGTGTGCATGTGTTAGAGCTTGGCAGTAATACAATATTATATTTATCACCTTTCAATGGTATTGTATTGGTATGAAATTTGGATGTTGTCATATTGTGATACACAATTTTATTGTGTAAATTATTCACAATGATAACTTTTACCAACAACTTCTGAAAATATTTGAGGAAGGATTAAATGAAAAATAGTCTTGTCTGAGTGTGTCCGTTTTGGGAACCTCAGAATTGCACTTCTGCTCTTCGCAGATGATGTGGTTTTGTTGGCTTCATCAGAACGCAACCTCCAGCACGCACTGGGGCAGTTTGCAGCTAAGTGTGAAATGGCTGGGATGAGAGTCAGCGCCTCCAAGTCGGAGGCCATGGTTCTCTACCGAAAAATGGTGGCTTGCTCCCTCCGGGTTGGGGATGAGTTGTTGCCTCAAGTGAAGGAGTTCAAGTATCTCGGGGTCTTGTTCATGAGTGAGGGTAGGATGGAACGGGAGATTGACAGGTGGATTGGTGCAGCATCAGCAGTAATGCGGACGTTGTACCAAACCATTGTGGTGAAGAGGGAGCTGAGCTGGAAGGCAAAGCTCTCAGTTTACCAGTCCATCTTCGTTCCAACCCTCATCTATGGTCATGAGGTTTGGGTAGTGACCGAAAGGGTGAGATCGCGGATACAAGCGGCTGAAATGAGTTTCTTCCGTAGGGTGTCTGGGCTCAGCCTTAGAGATAGGGTGAGGAGTTCGGACATCCGACGGGAGCTCGGGGGAAGAGCAGCTGCTCCTTCATGTCGAAAGGAGCTAGTTGAGTTGGTTTGGGCATCTGATTAGGATGCCTCCTGGGTGTCTTCCTTTGGAGGTTTACAGGGCATGGCCAACTGAGAGGAGACCCTGGGGTAGACCCAGAACTCGCTGGAGGGATTACATGTCAAATCTGGCCTGGGAATGCCTTGGGATCCCCAGGAGGAGCTGGAGGGCGTTGCTGGGGAGAGGGACGGCTGGAGTGCTCTACTTAGCTTGCTGCCACTGCGACCCTACCCTGGAGAAGCGGCTGATGATGAATGAATGAATGAATGAATAGTCTTGCTTTGATTTAATACTTATATTATGCTTTGCATCACCAAACAGTGTAATTTGGTGAACCTCAATTGGTTTCTTCAATATAGTATTTTTGCATATGTAAGCAAATATCATGTAATATATCATGCAATATATTGAGACCATGTAAAATGCCATATCAGAATCAGAAACACTGTCATTTCATTTCATGCACTAGTGCACATGCCCAGCCCACAGCAGTGCAACACAAAGACAAAAACACATATCCAAAAACTACAGGAACTACAAGAACACATATATCCAAACTAACATTTGCATCTAAACAAAAAAAAAAAAAAACCCTGTCCAGGAGAACGAACGCTAGCCAGGATGACTGTCGGAACTGCTGGTGTGCATGGGCTAGCAGTTAGGTTAGCCTGCCCCATCTCCGCATCCTGTCAGACTGCCCTCCGTGTTATCTCTTCGGGCACAGGTCCAGGCAGGGCCGTGGTCCCTGGGCCCAAAGCACGCAGCTGACCAAGCTCTTCCAGCTGATCCAAACTTAGATGCAGACGTGGATGAAGACATTGCATGGATGGTATGGGGTGAGGCTGCTGCAAATGGGAATTTGTGCCGCCATCTTCCCACACCAGAAGCGGAAGACCAATATGACCAACATGATAAAAATATTTTCTGTTGGCCTGCACTAGTGTGTATGTGTGTGTGTGTGTGTGTGTGTGTGTGTGTGTGTGTGTGTGTGTATCAGCATACTTCTGTGCATGACACGTGTTTGCCATCTTCAGCATTTGCTACCAACCAGTTTTTCAGACGGGCCCTTCTCTCCTTCCAACCTTCCTCATTTTCTTCCGGTTATTCCTCTCCTCTCTTGCCATCTGTCTTTCTATTGTCCTTTTTTGTTGTTGCTTGGTTCACGTTTCTAGTGTCTGTCTAGTGTCACTCTACCAGCCCAGTGTTGTGGGCCATCAGAGCGGGTAGATATTAATAGTCCTCAGAAGGGGGCTAACCAGTCCCCAGATGGAGCCAGCTGGCAGGAGACAACTGACTGATCCAGGAGGTCTGAGTCCTGGCATAATGGGAGACGACTATGGAGAGAATACACTGTCTTTAATACAAGAGTACAAAAACAAGGTTTAGCGGCGCAAAAAACATCAATCATGATTTTACACAAAATGTAAAAAACTGTCTACAAAATGTATTTGACTCTTATGACAACAGGGACATTATAGGGGGGAGGCAAGATGCCTGCAGAAATTATAACGCCTTCCTGTCCTTATAATGTGAGCATGAAGAAGAGCAGTTATGTGTTTTTGGGAGTTAATAGGTAAAAAAGTCAGGATTTGTCATCAGATTAAAATTCCTGCTGAATAGACGTTGAAATAATCTGCAGACTCTAAAACAAAACCAGTTTTTCTTCTTAAGGTAGCCTATTTATCATTAAATTATCATGCTAGTGAGCCTATTACAGACAACTTCCAAATAAGCTGAGTCCTTCTGACAACAGTTTTTATTTCAATGAAATAGCACTGAAACAAAGAACATGAGACGACTGCAGCCAACAGTGGCAGAGATTCCTGATGAGAGTTCTTGCAAAGGGGAACATGAATCCTGATGGGGAGTGAAATCTGATATGACAACTGAGGTATTTCTAGTGCATTTCTAGCATGCGGCTTTTACAAATTTGAGAGATTTGAGAGGCAAGCAGAGAACTGAGAAATAAGTGCAAGTGTATAGAAGAAGTGAGAGTGCAGTTCTTGTTTCTACATCCTTTTTACATTGTATGTTGTGAACAGCCATTATTGTTGCTTTGCTCTGTTCAATCTTGTTTTTGCACTTTCCTATTAAAGACAGTATATTCACGCCACAGTGACCATGTGATAAAATCCAGAGGTAATAGCAAAAAAAAAAAAAGGTTAGCAAGTGAGTCGGAAAGTGGCCTCTAAATCCAGTGATGGAGTTTAAACCAGATTCTGAAAGCCCAACCCTATATGAAACAAGACTAGGTCAAAACCTAGTAGGCTATATGGCTGGACAGTGTCTGGTCAACGTTTGAAATTGTAGCCAATTTGTTACAGGGAGAATCACTGGCAGTCAGTGATGGCTGATGGTGATATTGGGTGGGTGGGCTAACAAATGCATTATATGGGCGTCCGGTTGGCGTGGCCGTCTATTCCACTGCCTACCAACTTGGGGATCGGCGGTTCAAGTCCACTGTGGTACCTCCGGCTTGCTTGGACATCCCCACAGACACAATTGGCCATGTCTGCGGCTGGGAAGCCAGGTGTGGGTATGTGTCCTGGTCGCTGCACTATCGCCTCCTCTGGTCAGTCAGGGCGTCTGTTCGGGGGGGGGGAGAGAACTGGGGGGAATAGCGTGATCCTCCCACACGCTACATCCCCCTGGTAAAACTCCTCACCATCAGGTGAAAAGAAGCGGCTAGCAACTCCACATGTATTGGAGGAGGCATGTGGTAGTCTGCAGCCCTCCCCGGATGAGCAGAGCGGGTGGAGCAGTGACTGGACGGCTCAGAAGAGTGGGGTAATTGGCCGATACAACTGGGGAGAAAAAGAGGGAAAAATCCAACCCCCCCCCCCAAAAAA
The DNA here is from genome assembly GCF_029633865.1 of Lampris incognitus. Lineage (NCBI taxonomy): Eukaryota > Metazoa > Chordata > Actinopteri > Lampriformes > Lampridae > Lampris > Lampris incognitus. The sequence continues at coordinate 27,107,479 of NC_079217.1, read as the reverse complement.
CACCAAAAAACCCCCACAAACAAATGCATTATACCCATCAATAGTTCACGTTGCAGCAACAGCAGCATCACATCCGAGATAACAAGTTACAGCAATGACCCTATACACCTTATTATATATAGCAACTGCTCATCAACAACATTATAGAGAAGTATCCATAAGAATGGCCTGATGCCAAAAAACTCTCTCTGCATCTGTATCTGTCTGTTGGACCAGAGCAAATGGACTATAGTTGTGAAAATGCCCTCAGTCACGGACATTCGTGTCTGTAGGGCTGTATTGTGAAGAGTAAATAAAATGATAAATGGACTGCATTTATATAGCGCTTCTCTAGTCTACCCACCACTCAAAGTGCTTTACAGTGTATGCCTCACATTCACCCAGTCACACACACATACACTGATGGTGGAGGTTGCCATGCAAGATGCCAACCTGTTCATCAAGAGCAGCTTGGGGTTCAGTGTCTTGCTCAAGGACACTTCGACACGTTCTCTGGAGGAGCCGGGGATTGAACTAGTGACCTACCGATTACTAGACGACCCATTCTACCTCCTGAGCCATGCTGCCCTAGAGTAAAGCAATTACAGTATGGATATACCACACACATACACACACACACACACACACACACACACACACACACACACACACACACACACACATTTGCTCTCCTCAGAAACTGATGTCTGGCCTTTTTTTGTTGATAATGAGATCATCAACATCTTGCAGTGTTATCTGAAATCTCCATGGACACAAATAGAAATATTACAGGATATGGGCAGCTGCAGTGTCCATAAACTGTTTCACAACCCTCAGTCAAGGTTTATCTATGATGCCTTTGTGGCAAAACAAGGCATTAGCAGAAATCAGTCTTGGCACGCTCCCACCCCAACAATGTGTCACCTCACACCCATAGGGGAAAAACGTAACAGAGCTTAAGTGGGACTCTCCAGTGTTTTGGTCGCCTCTCCTCTCAGTCTCATAACAAATCTGAAAAAAAGTCAATTTCTCAATATCTTATGAAATTCCAAAAGAAACATACGTATATCTCATTCATAGGCATCACATTCAGACAAGACAGCACTTGTGTATCTGAGTCTAAACATGCCATCTGTGGCAGCTAGATAGCCCGCTGATACTACCTGAATTCACTGTAATGCATCAGGAATACAACTTGGCAAACGAGATCTGAATAGTGTGTCTAGTGTTCAAAACAGCATAATATCAATTGGGGAAAACTGGAATTTACTGGTGCTCTTGTTTATTGCAATATCTGTGTACTGATGGGAAAGCTTGTACTGTCCCCTAATGTCAGTTTTAGTTTACTTCTGCTTTCACTTAGTAGCTACTTGTTTATCAGGTCTTGTAACCTACCCTTTGCTGTGCTTACCCTTTGCAAAGATTTTGAAGGTAATCACAGGATTACAAAAGATTATGAGTGCGTATTGATTTCTTGACCATCAATGGACTCCTCAGGAGGTGGAAAGGCACGTTACTTACTTTTTGTGCTGCTGTAGTGCATTTCTGCGTACTGATTGATTTCCCCTCCCCTACAGCACAGGTGGACACAAAGCTGCGACCATCAGCATTCTCAGCTCCGAGCGCTTAAAGAGGCTGTAAAACTTTCAATTACATTTTTGGGGCCGAAAACATTTTGGTGTTTCCATAGGATGGTGAAAATGATTGACCTGCTGATAAATTTAATAAAAAAGACCCTACACAATGAAGACAGACACGAAAGACAGACAGACAGACATGCTGCAGAGGTCCTGTGCCGGATCTGAAAACAGGCCCGATCCCACATGGTGCACACTTGTCTAACCAAGACACCAGGACATTTCTTAACATTTTCAGCATTTCGATCAGTGCTTAACAGAACAGCTGACTCTGAATCTGAAGTGAGAGTGGAGGCATTACTAAAAAGTCATCAGTCAAAGGGAAGGAGGGATGTTGGGAGTGAGGGAGGGATGACAGGAATGAGAACTCAGTTACACCAGTTGGCTCAGCGTCCAGCACATAAATCAACATTAGTAAGTATTTCTGGCGAATGCATAGGGTACTAGTATCCTATCAGGGGGTGTTCAAGGTATTTGTACTATCAATTCTGAGAAGAAATTAGGCTGTTTTGGCTTTTTATCCAATTAATACAATTTTAATGGTTATGACTTACGGTAGTCTGAATGCAACATACTACATATTTGTCAACATCGATATGTTTGCAATCTTACACTATGCAATCTGTAAAGTCTAAAAAAGAAAGACAGGTTTTTAAAAAAAAAATAATATGAAAAGAGCCCTGCAACACAATGCGCCAAGTATTTGTGTACGGCATTACACCGGAGTGATGAAATGCCATTAAAAGCAAAGGTATAAGAAATCTAACCGTGAGACGGCCTCTCGCTATTTCTCACACACTGTTTTGATTGTCCTCTCTGACTTACTTTATCAATTCACTATTTCAGTCTGCAGATTGTGACTCACCATGACACCATCACGGGCTGAAGTGGGGTGCTTACACTGTGAAGAAGCTAAAAAGCCAAAGCCTGGGCTCGTTCATCGGTTCATCATGATGACGATAAGGCTGGCAAAAGCAAAAGGTGTGTTGTTCTGCTGAACCGGGCATGAGTCACAGCAACTATGTGGGATTAGACTTTGCCATGTCTCTCCTGAGTGTGTCGGGCTTATACAGTTCGCTTAGTTTGGTCTGCCTGTCTGCCTTGAAATACAGTGAGTCTGACCATCTTGGCAATGTACCGTGCAGAGACAGTCAATCAGTTTATTTGCACCATAAGGGGAAGTGGATTGATAAACAGGAGGAGCAGAGAGGTAAAGGAGATTGGATGTAGCCGCCTTTCCCCCTAATTCACTTCAGGGACTCTTATAGGCCTCTGTGCTCGGCTGTCTCATTACTGAAATTGCACTAGACAGGGCAAGAGGTACAGAGTGTAAATGACAAAAATCAGTCGGACTGACATGCATGGATGTGCATGTGGACACGGCACACTGCCTCACAGACCAAAGGGGTCATAAGTAAATGGATACAGCACGCTCCAAACAAAAGAGCTGTTTGAACTATTGGATAATGTCAGAAAGGATCAGGGGGTCTGTGTCCAAAGTTTTTCACTTTCTGAAAGTGACCTTCCCAAGTCTACGTCCACTGTCCTCAGAGACTGGCCTCAGAGATTGTACTTATGTGTGAAAAAAATTTCTGTTCATTCTTCACAAAACTACTTCCACCACCATGGTGACTGCTCACCACTCACCATGAAGTGAAAAACTGCATTTGACTCTTCGTGTCACAATTACAAAGACTTCCCGGTTATAATCCCACCTCTCTCCCACCCCCCCTCCTTTTTTATTTATTTTTTTATTTTGATATACTCTGTTGATCCCCATAGGGAAATTATGCTCTGCATTTAACCCATCATAGCTGTGCAGCTAGGAGCAGTGGGCAGCTGCAGCGCCCGGGGACCAACTCCAGTTCTTCTTTCCATCGTCTCAGTCCAGGGGCACAGACAGGAGTATTAACCCTAACATGCATGTCTTTTTGATGGTGCGCCAGTATTGGTTGTGGTTGCTATAGTTACCAAGCCTCCCTTCCGGTCTGCCTGCATTGCAGGCTCGGTTGTTCTTCCTGTTTCAACTAAATGGCTGCTGCCGCACGTTTCCATCTGCGTTGTGTGATTCATTGATGTCGTCTCTCATTACTGGCAGCGCTTACCAGACTTACGTCCCAAGGACTGATATTTACCGAACTAATCGCGGTAGCCCTTCCAGGGGAATCACAGGGTAGTTACGTCTACCACAGACGCAGCTGGGCTAGCTCAGACACGGTTGTGCTAGCTAAGTGGGCAGCATGGCGACACACGGAGCACCGAAGCAGTGGTGTTTAACAAAGACCCGAGACGGTGAACTCTTTTGAGAACTGGCGTCAGAACCTGCTTTAAATACTGTCGCTCGACGCCGGGTTTGCCCCCTTCCTGCTCGATGGCGTGGAGTGGGAGAAGAAGTCTAAAACGTCCCCTGTCCGGGGATTCACAGATGACGGTGAAGATATTCCCGCGCCCCGATGTCGCATTAAAGAACAGAAGGTAGCCATGTTAGAGCTAATGTTGGGACAGATAGCCAATTATTGTCCTGTAATCTCTCGTCATAGCATAGTCAGGAACTCCACATCTATTGACAGCATATGGCAAGCTATTCGTCTACATTATGGCTTTCAGTGCACCGGGGCTGTGTCTGAACTCCCCAAGTCAAAGCAATCCATCCCTGTCTGGACAAGGAGGTCATGTCCCCTTTGTAAATGTGCCGACAGGCCTGATAATCATTTCCTCAGCAAATGTTCCTTTCTGCCCCCCCAAGATAAAATGTACATGGCAAAGTCACGCCAGGTTTTGGGAGAGCAGGTGGAGACTGATGATGAGGTAGAGGAGTGCGTTAGTGGGGAGCCAGCGCCATCTAGTGGTGTGAAACGTGTACGTATCAAACAGTCCCCGTACCTCGATGCCTTCCATGGACACTGCCCTGTGCGTCTCACCGTTGATAGTGGGGCAACAGGCAACATGATGAGAGCCTCATGCGCGACCAGGCTGGGCGTCACCGTCACAGGAAGGACGCAGTCCGCATTCCAAGCAGATGGCTCGTACCTTGTGAATGTATTGGGAGAGACACGGACACACTTCCAGAGAGATGGCCATGACCTCTATTTTGAGGGCCTCGTCGTTGAGAATCTCGACTCTAACATCCTGGCTGGAATTCCCTTTATGGAAAAGAACAACGTCTCCATCAGACCAGCCAAACACCAAATCTGCTTGGGCGAGGATATATACCGCTACGGCACCCTCCAAACACCGATGGACAGGCATGCCGTACGGCATGTGCTCCGGATAAATCCACTGTGTGGCCAGGGGAGTACATCGAGCTCAAGCTGCCTCCTGAGCTGTGCAATGTGGACAGTGAGCTGGCTGTTGAACCACACGTCGATGTCTCATGTGACCAGTCTGACACACAGCAGTGGCCTGCCCCAACTTTGCTACAGGGTGTGTCCGGGAAGATCTGTGTCCCAAATCTCATGGCGAGCCGTGGCTGGTCCAGAAAAGCCACCACCTATGCCATGTCCGCGCCACATATGTCCCGTCACTCAGTGATGCCGCCGTGCCAGCTGATCCCCCCAAACCGGCCCTGACGACCATGTCAGCATTGTCCTCCGACGTTGTCGCTCTGGACCCAGATAACATCATGCCTGCTGACATCAGAGATGAGTTCCGCGCCCTGCATAGAGAGTTTGATGTAGTGTTTGGTCCCCACTTTGAAGGATATAACGGCGCTGTGGGTCCGTTCCAGGCCAGAGTGAACATGGGACCTGTCCTACCTCTGCCCTTCACCAACAGGTCGGCCTGGCTTGCCATACAGGCAGAGTGCTCTGACCTCAGACGGAGTCTCATCGACAACGAGCGCAGATACACTCTCAGGTACGCTTTAACCCGCTTATGTGTGGGTCTGTGCCCTCTCGACGGCCCCTTTGCTGTGATCAGGACTGACCCTGCCCCTGGTTTTGCTGCATTGGCAGGGGATGGGGCCCTCGCTATGCACAGACTAGTTGTTGAGGTGGGCAACGCCAAAAATGTCAATAAGGACCCAGTGGCGGAGAAGGCTGTTCAAGAGATTCAGGGGGAGATTCTTCATCTCGAGCCTAACTGTAGGGCTGTTACTCCCCTGTTACTCTCTGTCGCTACGGCCAACCTGAACAGTCGTGTTGGGTCGCGTGTGTAACCTGCACGACAGGGGAATGGGCCTATGCTTGCGCAGGGACAGTTTACAGTCTAATGTCTAAGTTCAGTGGAGATTGGTGTAGGTTTTTTTCTAGACCAGATTCTAGTACTCACCCCAAAGACAACACACACACTCGTGGGTATAGTTTACAATAAAAAACCAATTTATTTCAACAGTTCAAAGTAAAGTTATTTCAATAGCAATACTAAATTAGATGTGTTATATATATATATATATATATATATATATATATATATATATATATATATATATATATATTTATATTTATATTTATATATATATATTATTTTTTTTACTCTATTATACTTTTTAAAAGTTCTTCCTAATATTCTATTTATTGTCTATATCTATCTATATTCTATTTTATACCCTTCTAATATATTACTTATGCAGCCATATTCTACACTAACAAAGAAAATAATCCAAAATAAAGTATGAGTGCACTCAAAGAAAATAATAAAGAAAAGAAAAGGGGGAATGATTCAGTCTTCCAATCTGTGCAAGGTGCAATGTCCAGATCCTACTACAATCACAGGGGCAAGTTAATGTAGAGGCGATGATGATGAATCCAAATCCAGGGCGATGATGGGGGTAATCCAAAGGGGGTATCCAAGGGTTCCAAAAGGTGTAGCAAGGGGGGTTGTTCGGGGTACTAAAAAAACCAGTCTGCACAAAATTGTACAGATTCCTTATTAATTGCAATCTCTATCAAACAATTACAAACAAAATAAAAATACCCAAATCTAGAGTCAATTCTCAGAATTAAATCATTTCCTACATATAACTAATATGCAGCTGAATGACAACAGCCTATTGCTGTAAGAACAGTTAAAAACAATGTCATCGCAGCCAGGCTGCAGCACTATCAACGTGAATTCACGTCTAGCTGGCTGCTATGGGTTCCATGGATGCCATGTAGCCCGAGTTGGCTCGGTGGCTAGTGGCAACTGGAGCTTACAGTTTTTTTTAACAACAAGCATATCATTATATTAAAATGTCTAACATTCCTACATCAAATAAACCCTATGGACCGGGTGTCCTGACTGGTTTTAAAGCTCTGAATCATATGGGAACTGCTAAGGATCATAGATATACGTTTTAGCTGGGTTAGCTTAGCTTAGCAACCAATGGAAAATTGTCAGTCTTTAGATTTCAAGATTTTAAACTCTTATCTCACCAGGACTCCAGCAGCGTGCAAAACACAAGAGAAAAGAGTCTTCCTTCTTCCTTCAACAGGAGATCATCTGTCTTTGGATAAAATCAAGATATCCTACGTAAATGGCTATGATTACATGGAACACAGAAAGCTGTTTACTTTTTAGCTTTGGCTAGCGGCTCACCAAGGAATCTTCGTGGGAGGGATCTTTTTTGTCGTAGTTCAAATGTCCTGTAGCTCAAATATCCGTAGTTCAACTATCAATAATTCAAGTATCCATAGTCACAGTTGTCCGTATTTCTAAATATCCGTATTTCTCTTCTCTATTGTTGACGGTTGTTTGTATGGTTTAAACTCTGTAGCTCGTGTGCCTCCTAGAGGCTACTCGTGGAACTTACATACGTCACAGGGTACATGTAATCATGTGGGTTACACGTGGATTGTCTGCCCGTGAAATGCTGCTTCAGCGTGACCAGTTCTCCCATAGGCAGTTGCCTGTGGTCGACCAGGACCTCATCTTGACACAACACTCGGAGCGTGTCACCAACCATCTGTACAGTATGAAGTCAAAGGTGCCCTCTGGTCATGTGGCCGTGCCTCCCGCCATTCGACCTGGTGAACTGGTGTACCGGTATGGTGACCGGAATAAGTCAAAGGCCCGTGACAGGTACCTCGTCACAAGCGTGGATGGTTCATGGTGCAATATCCAGAAGTTCACGGGGTCTCAACTCCGTCGCACCTCCTACAGGGTCAGGCTGGGTGACTGCTACAAAGTGGAAGGTCTCTCTACGGCCTCTGAACCCCTCGCGGACGATTTCGCGTCTGATGAGGACTTGGACAACCCTGCCCCGCACTGCCCTGACGTACCTCCAGCCATTGCCGAGCCCCCACCTGCACCTTGCCTGCCTTGTGATAACGATATGAGGCTGGGGGACGAGACTGTTTCTCCTGTCGAGGTCGAGCCTGGGGGGAGCTCCCCTGGCGAGTGTGTGTCTGCTCTTGCACCTGATGCTGCACCTCGACGCTCGGAGTGTCGCCGGCGCTTGCCGCGGCATATAGAGGACTTTGAACTTTAGGCCAGTTGTTTGTGTGTACTGGTGATAATGTTTTGTCTTACCTTACAGGTCTAGTTATATAGCCTGAGCTTTGATGTTGCCTGGTGTTCTGTAGTTATTGTTGTACTGTGTGAAGGGGGGGTCTTTCTTTTGGAAAAAAGGGGTGACGCCAGTATTGGTTGTGGTTGCTATAGTTACCAAGCCTCCCTTCCGGTCTGCCTGCATTGCAGGCTCGGTTGTTCTTCCTGTTTCAACTAAATGGCTGCTGCCGCACGTTTCCATCTGCGTTGTGTGATTCATTGATGTCGTCTCTCATTACTGGCGGTGGGGGAAACCGGAGCACCCGGAGAAAACCCACCACAGACACAGGGAGAACATCCAAACTCCACACAGAGGATGACCTGGGATGACCCCCAAGGTTGGACAACCCCAGGGATCGAAATCCAGGACCTTCTTGCTGTGAGGCAACAGTGCTAACCACTGATTAGTTTTGATGTACAGCTTCTCACCCCACCTCCAACTTCAGTTGTTTGGAAAAGGTTGACTGATTTTACAGTCTGATGTAGTAGTTGGATGACAAGTCACATGTACTCATTTGTTTGGCGCACGTAGGAGGCTTAAGGGGTGCAGAGAGGGACACATTTATGAGAGTTTACAGTTAATCTCCCACTGGTCATGACACATGCCCCGGGAGAGGCCCCATGGCTGTAATAGCTGCTTACTGTAAGAGGCAAATCTGTATGACTAGTTACATACCAGCTCATTTTCTTACTTTTACTAGTTCTTTCTTTAAGGGGAAGCTGAACTAAAAGTAGCTAATCAATTTAGAAAATGGTGTGGGTTTTGGATGACGATGGTAAAAGTCCCTGACCTTTTCCACCCTAAGACAGGGGTTTCCCTATGCCATGTACAGACACTTTGCTTCAGATTAAATTTAAGGATATAAACACAGAAGAGAAAATGGACTAATCTACCTATGCTTAGAGTGCGCCATCAAACAGTAACAACCACTTCTCTCCATTGCAATCACACACATGCAGCATTAGTGCATAGTGACACTGTCGACATCCACAACATATACAGTATATACAGCAGGGAGATATACGAGAGGATGAGTCAAGGTCAGTTTTAAAAAATACACTCAAGTCACATGCAAAGATTAAGGAGAAGCAATGAAAAATGAAAGAGGGAAATGTCACATCCTCATTCACTCGGTTATTTTCATGCTAGATAGAGGAATATGCAAAAACAAAACAAAACAAAAAAAATTCCAGAAAAAAAAGAAGAAAAAAAGAAAAAGGCCAACAGAAAAGACACAATCAAATGTGCCACTCAAAGTGATTCACTGATATGAAAAGTCGATTGTTGGCATCAACGAGATGTTATAGCATCTTATATGTCAAACTAAGTGTTCATTAGCCACAACTGTGAGGTCAGTGTAGATGAGCCCACAGGTTAAACAGCTTGTCTCAGTGTTTAAATTAACCCAAAAGCTAAGATGTCACGATGGTGAGTAACGCACAAAGTGTCTTAGTGTTTGGAGTGCTGGGTGAGAACTTTAAAGAAACAGAGCACTAGTTACAGTTTGAGAATGAGGAAAAGCTTGTAACATACTGAAACCAGGAAATTATTATTTAGCTACACTGGGTTTGTTCTCCTCCCCCTCTATCTATCTATCTATCTATCTATCTATCTATCTATCTATCTATCTATCTATCTATCTATCTATCTATCTATCTATCTGTCTCTGTTTTCTGTTGTATTTTGTACTTAAAACAAAAATGACAATGTATTTATTTGGTGCGTTGTCAATAAATAAATCTTCAAAAAAAATAATAAAAGGATTTGTTTCTATTTCAATCTATCAGGCCTATCTAAACCAGTGCATCCATGAGTTTATGAATATAATTCAAGGAAATGCCATATTTCTGACAGCAAACAACTGACATACAAATGGGAAAAATTTTGCCTCAATTCTACTTAAAATGACACACTTCAACATTTCCCATTATGAACATTCCATTGACACCTGCTAACATGCAAACTGGCAATTTGCAATTTTCAAGGAAACTCAGATTCCATATTAGCAAAGTTGACAGGTATATTGGGTTTCCGCAATTACATTATGGCATAGCTCAAAACGTACTTAACCTGGACCTCCTATTCTCTGCTGCCATAGTAATAATTCCAATTTTACCACACAACGGACTCATTGACACAACTTATGTGTATCAGCAAAATAAGTCTCCAAACTGGTGAGTGGTGCTGGTCAATGAGCAGGGATGAGCGGCGAAGAACATGGATTCGCACGTGTGTGATGTGTTTCAATGTTAACATAAGTTTCTAAAGCGTTTATACTTTCGTTAATCAACAAATAGACACAAACTCTCCTCTTACACCACAATCCATTCCACTCTTCAATACAACACCACTTATCAGCAGGAGCTCTTTCTCTTATTGATTTGCTGTTTCTGCTCCTGTCCTTTTCTTTTCTCCTTTAGCACAACAACAGCCAGTGCCTTTCACTGGTGGCCTGTAAACTAATCCCACAAAATGGCCACAGCCATCAGGGTCAGTTACAGATCTGGAACAGACCCCACGAATGTTTACACACCTAAGAGTGAGGCTGGCAATGTACACACCAGTTTGTTTGTTGTGTGTCTATGTGCGTGTGTGTGTGCACGGTTTGGCATGCACGCATGGGTTGTAAGGGATACTGCATCTGGAAGCTGTAAGACGAGGACAGTCTCTCTCCAAACAAAGAAATGAGAGGTGTGGAGGGATTGAGGGTCTAGGCTGCCCAGCTGAGCGATCCTCTTACCATGATGAGGCCAGTAGTGATGGGGTCATTGCAGCCATGGCACAGCTCACCAAACTTGGCCCAGTAGTCCTTCTTGCAGAAGAGCCGGCCATCTTTTTCATAGTACCAGTGAGAGAGTGACGCACTGCACTCACAACACCTGACAACAGAGAAAGAAAGAAAAATATCATTCCAAGTGTTGCTCATTAGCGTTGAGCAATGAATTATTAAAATATTTTCAGAAGTAAAAACAGTATTTCATCAACCTTTGACCACAGATATCAACATAAATGTGCTGTCCAAAGCAGAAGCAGGCAAAATAGAAACTCATGAATAACCTCAGAACAATTTGTGATATTGTGCATGAATTTCAAGTAATTTTGTTGCTCAGCTAATTTACTCTCATGCCTATAACATTGTTGTTATGTGATAGATTCAGTCTGGTAGACTTGCGGGTGTGCAAAGTTGTTTTTGTGTTGTACTACACTCATCTTTTTTTTCTACTGGGTTCCATTAAACTATACTCAGACACCATTCGGGGACTAAAATCCAAGTTCCTCTGTGATAATAAGTCCCTTTGTGAATAAACCAGACAACACCCCCGCATACATACCAGCAGGGCAGGCGACCGAGACAGAAGATAAAATTATGACTAGGCCTTAGAGAAACACGGCTGAACAAAGACGTAGTAACGTAGGTGCAGTCACACCACCAACTACAACAACATGCATTTTATCCAGAGGCTGAGCATTCAACCACACACCCATCTCTATGCCTGTGACATGTGGAAAACCACAGATAAACACTACACCATCTGTGTCAGAACATATGAGTGGAAAAAACAACACTCGGCACCTTTGGCACTGGCATGTCAAAGTTTGCTTTATGGTCAAGGGAGAACATATTTCTTTCTTGCAACCAAACAGATTTGTCCGGCGATGTTTGGGATGAAGCAATACCAAGTTGTTTTTTTTTCCAGTAGTAAGTTATTAGCCACTGAAAAACCATTATTTCTCCTGTGCAAAATAATCTGGTGCATTATCGACAAAAAGGATTTCTGCACTGAGATCTAACGGGAGACCTATGATTTTTTTTCCAGTCACATCTTGGCTGTACCAACATGATTTTAGAAAGAAGAAAGAAAGCCACGTTATTTTGTCATTGTACAGGTTACAATGAAATGTGTTCTCTGCATTTAACCCATGCTATCGTAAAGGAGCAGTGGGCAGCTGCAGCACCCGGGGACCAACTCCAGTTCTTCTTTCCATTGCCTTGGTCAGGCACACAGACAGGAGTATTAACTCTAACATGCATGTGTTTTTGATGGTGGGAAGAAACCGGAGCACCCGGAGGAAACACACACAGACACAGGGACAACATGCAAACTCCACACAGAAAGGACCTGGGATGGCCTGAGGTTCGAACCCAGGATCTTCTTGTTGTGGGGCAACAGTGCTAACCACTGGGCCACTGTGCTGCATTTTTCACATGATATCAAGTCTCAGGGATAATCTTAACAGGCTTATCCGACTTATCAACCTATTATTATTTAAGGAAATCCAAGTTTTGTGCTAGCCAGTACAAGGCCAGTGAAATTACTCTGTGTAATTTTCTACTAAGTCAGTATTGTCATGCAGGTTTACTTGCGCTAGGACATAGTGGGATAACAGTGGGGTGGCTCTGTCACCATGGTGGATAGGGTTAGTGATAGTGAGCTCCTCTTATAGCAGAGCTCAGAAACACAGCAATGTAAGACTGAGAGACGGCAGATGCTGAAAGAGACGCAGCGATACTGCAAAGTGAAGGGCAAGTGACAAAGAGATGGAGGGTGTGAGAGAGAAAGTATTGATGGCATGGGATTAGCATGTGATCAGACCTGTCCTTAAGTAGGATGAGTCTGGGACAAACACATATAGATTGCAAGAGCACTTTTAAATCAGAAAGACCTTGTGTGTACCGCACACACATGAGTCTTGTTATCGCAAACTTGTGACAAAAAAATGAAAGGGACTTTTTTTTCTCACTTCAGCACCAGGCGTGACTGAAATCAGACAATTAGGACTAACAACTTGTGTTAGCTAATGCTATTCTGAAAAACATTATCCTAACAGCCTGAACACCCATCAGTGACAGCATGACATGTGATTATATGGGAAAATGCTCTACAAATAAGGAGCAAAATACATACACACACACATATATATATATATAACAGTCATTGGGCAATAGGCAGGGAGACACCCTGGACAGGCTGCCAGACCATCACAGGGCCCACACACACCTAGGGACAATTTAGTACGACCCATTCATCTGACCCACATGTCTGGATAGTGGGAAGAGGACCCGGGATGTCCCCAAAGGTTGGACTACCCCAGGGGCTCGAACCCAGAACCTTCTTGCTGTGAGGCGACTGTGCTAACTACTTCACCACCGTGCCGCCCATATATATATAATTACATACATGTATGTATGTACGTCTATGTCTATATATATATATGTGTGTGTGTGTGTGTGTGTGTGTGTGTGTATGTGTGTGTGTGTGTGTCATAAAGAGAGAGAGAGATGTATAAAGGTGTTTTTGTGCACGTCAACATGATTCAAAACATGTTCTTACTCCCTTGAGTAGGATAAACATATTTGTGTGTGTGTGTGTGCATTACATTCAAAACATGTAATTATTGTCTTGTGTAATATAAAATGTTTGGGTTTGGACAAACCTAAACATTTATTATCTGTAAGAGAAAGTGAGTGTGTGTGTGTGTGTGTGTGTGTGTGTGTGTGTGTGTGTGTGTGTGTGTGAATACGTACACCTCAGGATATTTGCTTAATCTACTGAACAGGGCAAGTATAATTCTAATAACAATAATGGCAATGGCTAACTATAATAATCAAATGAAAATACATTTGTAAAAATAAGTTTTAAAGTGTGATTAACAATATGATATTTTGTATTTTCACACGGATGGATGGTGTGAGATCACAAACACACTTGTTAAATATGTGTGTGGGTCCCTATATAATCTGTCTAAATGTCAGTGTGGAATGGCCGTGGCTATGTAGGTGTCTCCAGTTCCTCCCAGTGGAGTCTCTCATCATCCAGCCGTCTGGACGGTCTCCACCGGCCACGGCAGCACATCCGTCTAGACACTTTGGATTCAACCAGTGGCTTCAGGACCGCTCTCAGAGCATTTAGCTTTCACTGGGAATACTAAGTGAGGGTTTTAAAATGGGCATACGAGCATTGCTTTTTCTTCTCCAGCTACGATTCTCTCGAGTGAATGATCCCCTGGCATATATCTTTCAATCTCCCTTTTTGATGATTTCCATGACCTTACTCTTTATTTTAGAAATGGTGTGTACTGATACTGATCTCTTGGTTCCTGGTGGCTTCTAAGCCTGTCCCGAGCAATGTACAGCTAAATCTGCAGGCGTCCCTTTTGAGCCCGATCTAGAATTACATCATTTTATCTTTTACTCTTGGAAAAAAGTTCTGATTCCCGAAATCACAAATTACATGATGGAATAACATGATGAAAACTGAAGTTTCTGCGAAGTGTTGGCAGCCTGCACAATAAGAAATGTTTGTCAGTGGTTGTCAGGACTATTGCACAGGCCTGAGTTCATGCACCAGGACTCAGACTTATCTCAAGTTACGTGGTTACAATTTTCTACACTCTCCAGCTTGTCTCATTTAAAAACAACAACAAGAAAATCCTAGAAATGCTCAGAGAAAGCAGACTGGCCATTTTCCACTAAAACATAGTTCGTGCTGGCTGCAGGATTACAGCTTGGTGCTGCTGAAGAATTCATGCGGTCTTATCTCCTACTACAGTATTCTGCAAAAGCAGCAGTCGCCTTTGACTTTCCCCAAGGACAAACATCTAAGTGGCTGCACTCACTCACACACACACACACACACACACACACACACACACACACACACACACACACACACACACACACACACACACATACGCATTGGAATGCACAGGTCATCAAGATGAGTAGCTCAATGCTGTGTTCCAGAGCGTGCTTCAGTATGCACAATGTTTGGGTGTGCCAGTGGGGGGTGATGAGTTGGAAGTGGGTCAAGGCTATCGGAGGACATTCACAGCATCAAGCTAGCTGCAACTCATTGGCCTCTCCCTGAACACCCTTAACTGCTCTCAAGACATCCGACAAACCACTACTGGGATGAATGTCATGTCTACGATACATGTAGACACACGAACATAATATGTGTGTGTGTGTGTGTGCGTAGCGTGTATATAGCATGCTTGCATGTAAATGCACATATCTTAATGTTGTGAGGTTCATCAATTCCTTCATGAAAAATTCTCTGTGAATTAGGGATTAAGTTAAACTGGAAGCAGAAGTAGAATATTAAATAAATGAGTAACTCCCAGATGGTGGCAGCCATTTTTCCGCTCCAGGATCAGGACTTTCAAGGAGGGAGGATACAGGAGAGACATACAAAGAAACACTAAACTCAATCGCAAAATACTCATTTTTGAAAAATACACTTTCTACAACAAAATTGTCTATTTAAGAGCAAGTGTGAGCATGTACAGTATGACTGTGAGCGTGTGTACGTGTGTGTGTGTGTGTGTGTGTGTCTGTGTGTGTATGTGTGCATGCGTGCGCACGTGCACATTGGCACAGACAGGTACTGTGAGAGGATTAGCGTTATGAAGGGTTCACAAAGAGACATGCTCTGCTGTGATACACAAAGAGCAGAACAACTAAACATGTGCCTTGTGTTTTCTTTTGTCTCACAGTCGAAGTGTAATGTAAGTGGGGTTTATGTGTTTAAGTGGCTGGATGTGCCATGTATGTATGTGTATTTGTGTGTTTTGTGAAGGGGGATCCAGATTGAGAATTATTTTCTGATTTTACCGTGATTAGGTGAGAGTAAACTCAACATGATGTCTAATGCTGACAAAATTTACACAACCTGCCCTAATGGGTATAAACAATAACCGTGAGGATGTAAGAAATAGCAGAGGAAAGAGTAGATGACGGGGCGTCCGGGTAGCGTGGCAGTCTATTTCATTGCCTACTACCATGGGGATCACTGGTTCGAATCCCTAAAGACACAACTGGCCGTGTCTGCGGGAGGGAAGCTGGATGTGGGTATGTGTCCTGGTCGCTGCACTAGTGCCTCCTCTGGTCGGTCAGGGCCCCTGATCAGGGAGGAGAGGGAACTGGAGGGAACAGCGTGATCCTCCCATGTGCTACATCCCCCTGGTGAAACGCCTCACTGTCAGGTGAAAAGAAGTGGCTGGCGACCCCACATGTATCGGAGGAGGCATGTGGTAGTCTGCAGCCCTCCCCGGATCGGCAGAGGGGGCGGCGCAGTGACCAGCACAGCTCAGAAGAGTGGGGTAATTGGACAGGTGCAACTGGGGAGAAAAAAAAAGGGGGGGGGATCACACAAAAAAAGTAGATAACAAAAGTTAAACGAGTTAAAGCAGAGAGGCGCATGAGACAAGGAAAGAATAACAGATGGAGAGAGAGAGAGGAGGGTGCTTTTAAATAAACAATGAGCACATAAAGACATGAGCGGGGCAGATTTCATATCCCATCGAAACCAGATGCACTCCCCAAGCAGCCAGGAAACAACCAATCGTACTGAAAGTGAGAAAGGGGTGGTGGCTGGTGGCTGGTGTGTGTGTGGGTGTGTGTGTGTGTGTGTGTGGGGGGGGGGGTAGCAGTAAATCTGTCATCATTCTTACCCCCTAATGGAGTTAGCCAAAAGTGTCTGGAAGAGGAAAAAATCCCACAGAGAAGGAAGGAGGGCCGAGTGCGGCCCCTCGCCTCTCCCTGACTCCATTATTCTCTGGTCTAAGCTGAGGGCTGTGACATGGGGTCATAAGGCTCATGCTGACATCCGTCAAACCCAGGCTATCACGCGCCGTCATTTACCCAAAGGAAATCCTTGAAGTGGAAATGCGGGATGTTTAAATCATACACTATCTGTAAATACTAAATCAGAAGTTGGAATTAAGTTTCTGCTGCTTCCTGAAACGTGGCTGTGTCCCTTTGCTCCAGGTAGAAGTCCAGAAAAGTAAAAAAGGAGGGATGAGTGGTGAACCATTTTCAAACAATTATAGGAAAGCAAATATAATCCCTGCACTTTTGTGCACATGGTATTTTCCATATTATGTCCCATGACATTATATCATTAGGGGGTTTTGAGTTGTAAAACTTCCCTATGACCCATCTATCATGTGGCTCACGTGACCTCGGCCATAACATAACGTGTCCCAGGCTAAAACCCATGTGCTGAAGATGAATGAGAAAAACAGTGGGTTTGAAAGAGTGAATGAAATCGATATTCCCCAAGGGGTCCTGCTACTGTGGTGGGGGGGGCATCAGACGAAAAATACAAACACACAGCACATACATACACTCATAAAGTCAAAAAAATAATAACATCTTGTTTTTGCAATGAAGATACAAAGTGCTGTAAATAACAGCATAATGATTACAGGCGATGTTAAATGTAATTCATCTACTTTTCAAACAAGCCCCGGATTTTTTTTTTCTCGTGGAGTAATAATGAAAGTGAATCATCCTGTATCTTACGGCACAGCGCAATGTAGCAGAATTTAAATCTGACTCCTAGTCTGACCTTGCTGACTATTTAGTTCTAGCCAGCTCATCACAGTAGGCATTTGTGTGTGCGCTTGTGTGCGTGCGTGCATGTGTGTGTGGTCACAGGTCATTGAATGACGCGAAGGCAGACACGTCCAGGAAGCAGGTGGCGTCAAAAGGAAAAGCTCTGTGTCCTTGGAAGGGGTTTGGCTGCAGAGTGATGAGGAGAGGAGCGCCCTGCAGGATCACCTACTCACTGACAGGTGCAAAGGGCAAAAGATTTATGAGGCACTGCATCAATCTCAACGGCATTTCGTTTTTATTAACGGCATTTCGTTTTTATTTATGTGCGCAGGTACAAAGTGACGATGACAATAAACAAAATCTTGAATCTTGAATCTACATGTCTCACATTCAAAATGCACTAACACAAACACACCCACACACACCATTCGATATTACTGGAAATCATGTGCATGAATATGCTATGTGTGCGCACGGCAAATTAACCCTCCAGGAGCAACCTCCCTCAAAACACACACACACACACACACACACACACACGCACAAATGATACCTCACTTTTCTTCAGTCAATCGACTATCATTTGTGTTGTGCCCAGAGGGCTAACCAAATCTACTCCATCTGCACAGATGGAGAACAACAAAAATATTGTTGACCACTCATGATCAATAAGACAATACACTAATGTCCTCTGTCTTCAGTGGCATTCGGAAAACTAGACCAGATTACACGTCACAGATTCTGAAGGAAGACAAACAAATTACATTGTTAGTTTGTCAATCAGTTTCAAGACTGGATTTTTAAAAATTATGTGGTAAATTCCAACGATCTACAGTACTAAGATGGAAGTCACATTAATGTAGTACAGTATCCAGCCATCCGTCCATTATCTGAACCGCTTATCCTGCTCTCAGGGTTGCAGGGATGCTGGAGTGTACAGTATAAGACAACATAACCTTAACAGGTGGGGGGGTGGGGGTGTTGAAGGAACAGACACACTTGAAAACAACTGAAAACCAGGCTCAACACTGAGGGGGATCCCCTGTCTACTCTCTCTACAACCTAATGACTCCCAAGTAGAATACAGAAATAGGGCGGGTGGGGTTGGCTGGGGTGGGGTGTTCCCAGCATAGTGCCAAAGGAAGTGACAAGAAATTCAGGATGGGGTGCAAGGGGTAAATCTATGTCGACAAACACACACACACACACACACACACACACACACACACACACACACACACACACACACACACACACACACACACACACACCTTTCCCTTTTTGCACCCCACATTTTGTCTCCCACTCTCCTCCAAATCCAAACCCGACGACACAAAGCAGTGGAATTCCAAGTCCATGATGTCACCGCTCTCCCAAGGAAAAAAAAAAAAAACACACACACACACACACACACACACACACACACACACACACACACACACACACACAACCTCATTACCTCACCCTGCCACTTAGCTCCTTTCTCATTGGCTGGGTTTTAACCTCCACCAGGAAGCTGCACAGCCAATGGGGTTGCCAGAGAGGCCAACGTCCTTTCCCACTACTCTCCTTTCCCACTACTCTCGGTTAAAGCAAGCTCAGCAAGAGTGATGCATTAACCGCTTAGATGCTGTGCAGGGTTTTGGTCGGCCTTTCAAAACAGAGGCTACGTTTGGCGCACAAAAAGGTTCTGCATTTTACAGCAGAAATTTACATAAACATGAAATTATGACATAAACTATAGCTTTTGTTCTGAGTTGGTCGCTGATTTCTTTTGTCTGTGGGAGGCGCTTTTTTTTGTTTGTGGGGCCCCATTCAGCTTCAGCTGGGGCAGGTAGAAAGCAGCAGGCTACCAGTTGCAGGCTGGGAGTGAATAGTGTGTATGCAAGCAGTTCCCTTTGTGATTGCTAAGCTCCCCTGACTGACTGGGGCCAAACAGAGAGACAGAGACAAAGAGAGAGCGAGCGAGAGCGAGAGAGAGAGAGAGAGAGAGAGAGAGAGAGAGAGAGAGAGAGAGAGAGAGAGAGAGAGAGAGAGAGAGCAATATTAGTAGCCAACATAAGGCTAAAGAAGCTAATTTTCTGTCTTCCTCGTACATAAATGAATATTGTAATGGTGAAAAATCTGAAGTTCAACTATTTTCTACCTTTCATGCTCACACATAGAAATGGCACTTGGTTTATTGGCAGATTTTTAGTGAAGGACCTCACTGGTTTGGCGCTTTAGCAGTTTTATATATATGTAAATTTATGCTATTAAATAAATCAACGGATCAGAATCTTAGAGTTAATCAATCTTTTTTTTTAATCACATGCAGGGTTTAGGTCTGAAGCCATCGCTGTAGTGGGAGGAGTGAAATTGAATTTTTGAAGGTGTGATTAAAGTGCTATAGTGTGGGCCAAAGGTTAGCACTTGGGAGTGAAAGGTTAGTGATTGGGAGTGGGCGTTTAATCAAATTGCACCGACACATTAAACGACTCCCTTTTTCCTCTTTGCAAAGGTTAGCATCAGGAACCAACCATGGAAAGTTAGTGGCGAGAACAATAAGTCCCCACTAGAGCGGCAGATTAAAGTGTCACAGACTGGTCTAAAAAAAGGAATACTAATCATTTCTAAAATAGGCCTTTGTCAATTACAGCTCTAAAGTCAGAAGGTCATGATACATAGGGGGGACTTTCTTGTGCTACACTGTCAGGTATCACTGCCGATGGGGTATTCTTCAACACTGAATGCATCTTCATCTTTGCCTTGGAAATCAATCTAAAATCAGAACCATAATCCATGCGCCACAAGCTGCAAGACCCAGTACCTCTCTCCTGTCCCTCTTTGGACAGCTAATAATAATAATAATAATAATAAAAATAATCATCATCATCATCATCATCATCATCATAATTATTACATTTATATAGTGCTTTTCTAGACACCCAAAACGCTTCACATTGAAGGGGGTAACTCACCTCAACCACCACCAATGTGTAGCACCCACCTGGGTGATGCATGGCAGCCATTTTGTGCCAGAACGCTCACCACTCATCAGCTTGAGGTGGGGAGGAGGAATCATTGAGCCAATTACATGGGGGGATAATTAGGTGGCCAGATGGAGAGAGCCAGGTTGGGAATTTTGCCAGGACACCAGGGGACCCCTTACTCTTTGTGACAAGTGCCATGGGATCTTTAATGACCACAGTGAGTCAGGACCTCGGTTTAACGTCTTATCCAAAGGATGAATTTGTCAATATGGAGCTTTATAAGTTCATCCCAAAGCAAGTTCAAACAACTGCAAACAATTTTTGCATTAGCCTACAGTATCTATTAAGCACTGGCCATATTGGATGTAAATGTGCAGAGTATGCATAAAGGTTACCCTAAATCTCAAAATAATCTTCAGGTCAGTATAACCCCGATGAATTAGGTTTTTTTTTCTAGGACGTTTTGTAATGTAAATGTGAATGTTTTGTGCCCTTCTTGTCCACAGTGGCTAACAAAGCTACCCCAACTTTATTTTTTGCCAAAGGACTAAGTATAGCTAACAGGTAATGATTTTTTTCTCCCTTTTTCTCCCCAATTGTACTTGGCCAATTATCCTAATTTTCTGAGCCGTCCCAGTCACTGCTCCACTTCGTCTGCCGATCCGGGGAGGGCTGCAGACTACCACATGCCTCCTAGCGATACATGTGGAGTTGTCAGCCACTTCTTTTCACCTGACAGTGAGGAGTTTCACCAGGGGGATGTAGCATGTGGGAGGATCACGCTATTCCCCCCAGTTCCCCCTCCCCCCCAAACAGGCGCCCCGACTCACCAGAGGAGGTGCTAGTGCAGTGACCAGGACACATACCCACATCCGGCTTCCCACCTGCAGACATGGCTAATTGGGTCTGTAGGGATGCCCGGCCAAGCCAGAGGTAACGCAGGGATTCGAACCGGTGATCCCTGTGTTGGTAGGCTACGCTACCTGGACGCCCTAGGCTAACAGGTAAGGATTAAACAAATACAGATTAGATTTAGGGTGAAGCGTAAAAACTGACCCGAGTTCAAGGCTCAACATTCAAATCGGCAAAGGCAGAAGGTAGGCAAGGTGCATTATTGACCTTTGGGGCGGCTCAAGGACAAATTCAGAGATGAAACAGAAGGAAGATAAGATGAATACATTAATGAGAGGGGAGGAGCTGCAAGTACATGTATGCTCAATCAAACTAGCATAGTCAGCGTTAAACCACAACTTGCTATAAGCTGCTCTTGCTACACATTAAATAAGAATAATAAAAAAAAAAATGGCGTTATCGAAGGGGCGTGAGATCAAGAAAGGAGAGTTAATGCTGTCAACATGATGTTATATTCCTTTAACTTGTGTTGAAAGTGTCATACCAGTCTTTTGTCCTATTCATGCACCTGTTCTACATGTGACTCATACCCTACTTCACCTCAGATACACCAAGCTGATCTTAGCCCTTGTTTCTAAATGTTAATATATTAATACCCCAATCATATTGCTCTGAATAGAGACTTGTTATGCAAGATGCAAAAAAAAAGAAGCTCTTAACCTCAAGCTAAAATGTCACATGGGCACACAGGACGTTATTTATACAAGAAAGTACAGGGTGTTTTTATGAGCCACCAGGACTCGGCCTCAGCTCCACCGCTGACAAGGTCTTAGTGACAAAACAGAAGGTCCATGCCCAAACAGCTGCCTGTTCACCGCCATATGAACACTCAGGATGAGGGAAAATGTCCATCTCATGTTGATTAATTGATCAATAGGAATATCCGTGTAGTGTAATCACATTACTGGGATAAATGACAAAATGTCACAAATGCATTGTTTGTGAATGACGGTATCATGTCAATATTAGCCGACCTAAAACAGAGACCGCATGTCTAAATTACGAGGTGATTGTAATGTCTTGTTGAGAAAAAAAACAAAAACAAAAAACAACAGAACCTCGTGACTTTCCAGACTACTGGGATGTATATTTCAAGAACTGGAAGAGTAATCATACCTATTAAATGTTACTAAGTCTGAATAAATGAGCCGGAATAGAAAGTAATCAGTCAGTCGACATCTCATGTTGCATCGGTTTATGTGCACAGGTGCTGTGAAGCGTTACAGGTTTGCATGACAGGTTAACAGACTGATAAACCTTTTGGTGTCCAGCACAGAAAATAAATATGAATGTAAATACTGTAATACATTGTGACTAGGGCTAGACGATACTGACAACATCAAATATCAGAATATTTTTGGACCAACCAAATACCTCGATATCAATACTGTTACGATATTGTGGGGATGACTACTGATGCTTTCACAAAACATTTACACAATCAGATTTTTGATAGATCTTTTTTTTTAATCATCAGTAATGCCTATATGATAACTAAGTGGGTATAGGTAAATCATATAACAGCTAGAACAGTCTGGTAAGTTCAGACAGTT
The DNA here is from genome assembly GCF_029633865.1 of Lampris incognitus. Taxonomy (NCBI): domain Eukaryota; kingdom Metazoa; phylum Chordata; class Actinopteri; order Lampriformes; family Lampridae; genus Lampris; species Lampris incognitus. The sequence goes on along the minus strand of NC_079217.1, from coordinate 27,084,617 downwards.
ACATCAATTTACTGTAATGCAGCCTTTAAAACCAGGAAAAGACAACACTTAGCCATATCACGATATCCAAAATCCCAGACAATACATAGTCTCATAACATTGCAACATCGTAACATAGCTAAAATTCGGTCTTTTCTGTCCCTGGCTGACGCAGAGACTGTAATACATGCATTTGTTTCATCCAGACTTGATTACTGTAATGTTCTGTTCTCAGGTCTGCCACATTCTAGTACTAAACGTCTTCAGATGGTTCAGAATGCTGCTGCTAGTATCCTAACTACATCTAGGAAATTTGACCATATTACACCAATTCTTGCCTCCCTTCATTGGCTTGCTATCCATGTTAGATCAGAATACAACATGCTTCTGCTGACTTATAAAATCCTAAATGGGCTGGTCCCATCTTACCTGTCTGATCTCCTAAAACCGTACATTCCATCTCTAGTGCTTCGCTCTCAAAATACAGGGCTCCTGTGTGTACCCAAAGTTAAAGAGAAGTCAGCTGGTGGCAGGGCCTTTTCCTATTGGGCTCTGTTCTTGTGGAATAGCCTGCCTGATGCCATCAGACAATCAGAGTCTGTTGAGTCCTTTAAATCTAAACTTAAAACTCATCTTTTTGCCTTAGCTTATGGTTAGTTGCCTTTAAGTTGAGTGCGTCAGAACCTGTACTGCTTGGCGGGTCGGTTTTTTGTCTCAATGAATTTACGAACCACTGTTCTGATTATGACTAATGACCACTGCAAACTGTTCTCTTCTCTAACATGTCTTTTCTCTCTCTCTGAATGATGTCTTCTCCTTTCTCTTTTTCTGTGTGTGAATGGTGTCACGTGAGTCTCCCTTGTGTGCACGTGCAGTCTGTTCTCCTCCCAGGTTTCCGTGGTGATGGTGATCGCCACTTGGACGCTGCCTGGCATTCTCCTCATCACATTTTCTTTTTATTAATCCGTGTAATTTTCTTTTTTTTACATGATGATGCTGGTCGCGTGGCTTGGGTCCTGGACTGTTCCAATGGCATCTGGACACTGCTTGGCATCCTGTGCATCATATTCTTCATAAATTTTATAAGTCCATTATAATTGTGTTATCCTCTTTCAATTTTGTATTGTGTAAATTGCGTAAACACAACATCCATTGTACGTTGTACGTCTTGGGAGAGAGAGCCTCCTCTGTTGCTCTTCCTGAGGTTTCTTCCTATTTTTTCTCCCTGTTAAAATGTTTTTTTTAGGGAGTTGTTCCTTATCCAATGAGAGGGTCCAAGGACAGGATGTTGTGTTGAAGTTAAGCCCACTGAGGCAAATTTGTAATTTGTGATATTGGGCTATACAAATAAAATTGATTTGATTTGATTTTGATTTGATATCACGATATCGATATAATATCGTATATATTGCCCAGCCCTAATTGTTACTATACATGCATGGTGATTCTTAAGGAAATAAAGATAGTCAAATTATATTTGCCTTTTCATGGTCATACTGAATTAACTAAACCACCATTTAAAGAAACCTAACGTGCTAATGGCATTTTTATAGACATGACAGCATTCCCTTATATCAAATAATTTAAACAGTCCACTTGTGTCAGGCTTGGTCATTGACACATATTGGTGGATAAAGAGGTGAGAGATGTGGGACCAGTAAAGGCTGTACTGGTCACTCTTTCCTGCTCACTCCCAGTTAATAACGAAGTGGGTTGCACTTAATTGGGGATTTTAAAGAGCCAGTGTATATTTACGTAAGAAGAGGTAATTCTGTAAATCCTTGAAAGTTTTGGTGACCAAGATGATGTAAAGCACACGGTGACAGAAGTCATATGGTCAGATGAGTCTTTTTTTCACCCTGTCCTCAACAAGCTGACAAATACATGCGTGATGTGCACCAAAATAAACGAGGAAGCTCGTGTGCTTTTTTGCCACGGCGTACGTTTCATCATATTTTAGGGCACGGTGTTGTTTTACTGGTACGGTTTGGGTTCATGCAAGATAAATTTCACTAATTACAAAGCCATTCTGAGATCTCATATTCATCCTACTATGGTCAGTCTGTTGAGAGCAAAATCATCTAGGATGACACCGTCCTCATCCATACAACAAAACTGGTTACTGAACAGTTTAATTGGCGTGTAAAACATTTACTATATTTTTGTAGCAGTTACCAACTCTTAGGCACAACTGGTAAATGGCTCACCACAGCTCCTGGAGCTTCGCCTGAGGTTTCCAACACAGTCATCAAGATTTACAATGACGGGATTTTGGGAGGAAGTATGACATTGTTTCCCTCCAGCTGAGTTCAACACACATGCAGACACATCTCAGCCACTGTATACTAAACCCGAACTTATTCTTGTTCGAGTGTGCAGTGGCTTCAAGCCCATCAAAATACTTCACGTTGGGATTTTTTTTAAATTATTATTTTGGTAGTTAATCGTAGCTCTCTGTATGTTCAAAATTGAAATTAAGAAAGAGATAATAGACACGCATCTAAAGAAGAGAACATAAAACTTTGAGATTGGAAAGGTTGTGTGTGAGTTGTGGGGCCTTAATAAAGCTCTGCTTAAATGCTGTGACTCCCACTAATTAAATTACATTTCTGTATCTTCATAAGCCCGTAACTGACTTCCTCACTTCATAACAGTGTCACATATTCAACACCCTCACACTGTGTCATTTTGGCTGTCTTGGACATTTATTGTATGTCACTTTATATGAAGGGGGAAATTAAATGCTGATGCATCCCTATGTCAGACTCAAGTGAGACTACTGTCACACTGTGCAAACAGCTTTGATACGCTCTACGATGGTCGATAGCTAGCTGACCATGACCACCACAAAACGGCAACCCGTTCATTCCCAGGGACACTGAAATGGCCTTGTGGGGAGAAAAAAAATCATGCAGTTGCATTAACGACAGCAATTTTCACCTCGAGAAACCCAAAAAGAAGAGACAACATGTATTCGCAATTCTCTAAAGTAAGTTTGTGGTACATTAATAGCTCTAATTATCTCCAACTATAATTTTTAATGACACTGCAGATATATTTTAGACTAACAGGTGACTTTCATTGATTCCTCGATGGCAACACACAAAGAGAGAGGGCGAGAGAGAGAGAGAGAGAGAGAGAGAGAGAGAGAGAGAGAGAGAGAGAGAGAGAGAGAGAGAGAGAGAGAGAGAGAGAGAGAGAGAGAGAGAGAGAGAGAGAGAGAGAGAGAGTACTGAGTGGTGTGATCCTTTTGTTAAAAATCTGTTCAGTTGTTTGTTATTTTCTACCATGCAACTATTGGTCACTCATCAGGATGGTGTCATGGCCATGGTTTTGTTGTCGTATCCCCTGACACACTGCATTGACACTGCTAGAACTAGGTCAGAGACCACAACTGCATGGATCAGCTCTTTTGTTGGCTATCCTTAACCCTGTGACACTGAATGACCAAAGACAGCCAACCATCATTCGTGACGAATGATTCATCCACGACTTGAAAACATTTGTTGGCCAAAATCGCACAGTGTGTGTGTGTGGGTCTTAAAGTGAGAGGTTATATAAAATACACGCTATCATTTAACCCGTCTGTTACCAATCCACTTCACCAATGGCCTCTCTGGAATCGCAGGAGACAAAGCAGACATTCTGTGATTAGCACAGCTAGCATGTTTCCCCTGTTACAGTCTGGCTGAGCAGGATAACATGTTTATCTGCTCCTTCTCTCTCTCTCTCTCTCTCTCTCTCTCTCTCTCTCTCTCTCTCTCTCTCTCTCTCTCTCTCTCTCTCTCTCTCTCTCTCTCTCATGCAGACTCACACAAGCAGAAATACAAACAGTGACAACGAGTCAGCTTGGAGTTGGGGGGCTGACTGTCAGAGCTGCTGAAAGCTTTCTACAGCCCTAATCCTGCCTATTCATTTGTAGTGCTACTCCATATCCCTCACGGGACATGTAAAACTAAGCTACATTTGAGGTGCATGTGGCCTTCAATGCAGCCCTAACATCCGCAGACAACAACCTCTACTCTGCAGTCAAAACTAGACTTACAGATTGCAGGCATAGCGGAAGTAAAACTACGATGCAGCTTATGATCAAAACTAATGTTAAGTGAAATTTGACATGACTGACAAGTGCCTTTTAACCAGTCTGGGTGTAAAGGTTTGCGTGGATGATGATTACCTGAGACAGAGAAGTCAAATGTCACAGACATGTGACAGAAAGAGTTTGACACATTGGGAGCGCAGCAGGGTGCAGAGAGAGGAGGGAAGCTGTCACTTTGAAAAACGAGTTTTCCAGTCATTTTTGGATCAGTGCCACAAGAGGAGCAAGGAAGAGAACTGTGACTGATTGACAAAGTGGACTGATATGCTTCGATATGCATAGGAAATGACAATTTGTAAAAAGTGGGTAAATTACTGTACTTGCAGAGTAAATTTGTTGAATAGTTACATCCTTCTAAGAGATGTAGACTTGTTTTGTGTAAAAATGAACTGCTTTGAAATATGTGTATTTTCTAATTTTGCGTTACTGTTATGTTAGCTCACTAGGTACATGTTATTCCAAAAGCTTAACCATACATCTTTTAAATGTAAAGAAAAGGATGTGAAACTAACCGTTATGAGAGTCAGCCAAACCCCTTGACTGTATGAATTTACAAATGAAGACATATCATCTGGCTCAATATGTGTACTCAACTTCTCCAAAGGCAATAAAGCAACACCTCAAAAATCTGTTAAATTCCAAGCTGTTTTTGTCAAAACTATATCTCAAATAATTCATTTGAACATGTTTTCTACTGTTGACAAGTTCAGCACACTATGCGCATCAAAGTTCAACAATGTTAGTTCATCTTCACTTTGTAAAGTCCTAAGCAAAGTATGGCTTGCCTAGCTCTTACCGTAACATCTAACTATGTAAACCAGATGGGCCGACTTACTTTCTGCGTCCCATATAATTCCTGTAGCGCTGGTCCTTTCGCGACATGTCACCTTTGAGAGAGAGTGCCTTGTTGTGACAGCTGGGAAGCAGACTCGTGTTAGTGCCGCCGATGTGAAACCAGTCCAGCCCAGACCTCAACTGCCACACAGAGTTGCTGTCACTACCATGAACGCCACTCTCACTGCACTTCTCACCCTCTGCTCTCTCTTTTCCCTCTCTTTCTTGCCCCCCCCTCTCTCTCACGCTGCAGCTGCACTGCAGGGTCACTCTTCTTTATAATCTATTTCCTGTTCTGCGCTCTTCCTTTGGGAGCTGGTGTGATCCTATGACATCACAGGGTCATCCCCCTTTTCCTGCTCCCAGCCTCTTTTTCAAGTGTCTCACTCCGCATGATTAGTTGTATGGGACTGCCTATATAATGAATAGTGCCTATGTGTTATCAAAATCATTAAAATTACGTCAGCTCAAAGTTTATTTTCTTGTGTAATTTCTAATTCTATTCACCAACATCCTCATTGGGAACCCCGGTGGTGCCTCAATTTTGGTTTCAAGGGAATGAGGAAGGAACTCTTCTAAGTCAATCAGCGGAGTCGTTTCATTGAAATACATTATTTGTAAGTCAATAAGATGAGATCATTTAGATGGCGACCGTACCTTAAGTTATTGTTGCCATCTCGGTTATATCATCATCCTCTAATATGTCAATGCCCATACCAATTAACCAGAGACCGTACGGCATAACTGATAGATGATGGAGTTCAGGAAGCTTTTCTTTGTGAAGCTGACTACAAAGCCTTCAGTCAGTGAAGGATACTTGCAAGTTGGAAGAATACATGAAAAGGTCACTAATGATGGCAAAAAATCAAGCCAAGTCATTCTGCTTGCAATTCAAAAGGGAAAAGCCCCATCAGTTGTCAATTGAGGCTGAAGATGATAGCATTACCAATCAATATTGCTCCTGTAAAGGCTGGGTAAGTTCAATAACGGCCTATCACAAAGAGCAGCAGTCTAATCTTATGTCTGGCACTGGGACTAATCTGGCCCCATTACACCAAGCACTGGTGCAAAACCTAGCACAGTCCTGCAACAGTGCTGTGTTAATTTTAAGTTTGGAAATAGATTAAAAAAAACGGATGTCGTTAGTATCACTTTTACATTTTCTAGGTGCATCTTTCAACCATCTTGGGTCTACTGTTTCCCCACTGACAAGTATAGGTTGGGCACACAGTCCTGAGGAAAGTGGTCAGGGGTTATGATGAAGAGCCGTGGTTGCTCAGCTGTGATTGGACCATCAAGGGAAAGCGGGCGGGGCTTGGGCTCAACCTTAGCTATTAGTGTGTTTGCAACCAGCCGCTGGTTTTGACTGAAACCTCTGGACATGTTTTGATCAAAATACCCACTGCCTTCGTTCTATATATATATATATTCTAATGCTGGTGTATTTAAGACAATAGTTAATCTACAAATATCCAAATCTTGAACACTTTAAAGGAAAAATGACGGCACATTGTGTTTTACAGCTTCATCACAGCAACCACATGTGGAAGAATAAGGCCGGTGAGTTTGAAGAAGAAGCAAAGTTGTTGTGACAAAAAAGTAGCATGGCAGAGAGCATTAGTAAAAGACTTTTACCAATAGAAACCACAACATCAACAGCTAACACTCAGGTTTGACCATGTCTTTTTTGTTTGGTGTTGGGAAAGGTGCGGACAATATGGTAAAGTCGACTCTGTATCATTTCAAATTGATCTCTGCAATTTGTAGTTACCAGTATCACCATGGGCGTCAGCAAGTTAAACAATCATCTTCAGGACTGCAGCTTTAAGAAAAGGTTGATGTTTACACTATGGTTTGGTCAATGACTAACTTGGTATTGCATATTCAACCAAAAGAGAGTGGGTACATAAAACAAGAATAAACATAACTGACCCCAAGCTCAAATGCATTTGAAAGAACTTTAATAATTTTTTGAACAATAAAAAATTTATAATTTTTTTTAATAATAATTTTTTAAATAATTTTAATAAAAAAACACCATGCATTTGAAAGAATTTTAATAATTTTTGTCAGTCCTGATTAGTCTCGGGTGTGCTATAATCCTTCTAAAGATTTAATACTAAGATCATCCATCAGCTCAGGATCATCGTCTAAAATTTAGATACTTACTCATGCACCTAAGTAAATAATCCCTCACAAATTAGCACCATGGAGCCTCTTTCGAGGATGAGCACTTCAGTATCAGAGCTGCCCTCCTGGTATGCAGCCTCTGTTGCTATGCAGATTTTGGGTGCAAAATGCTGACTCACTGGGGCTCTCTTCTGAGTCAGTCTGAGCCAACCATCACTGCAACAAAACAGAAAACCACGAAACAACATTTGCTCAAGATGGCTATTTAAGAGGAGTTCACTTTATCCTTTAGCAGGGCTATTACAGCTGACAGCACATTAGTTGAGTGAAAACAAAAATGAGTTATAGAGAATTCACTGATTATGCTCATGCTACATCTACGTATATAGAAGTATAAAACGAAAAAGGTGCAAAAAAAGGGCAGAGGGAGTAATAATGTTGCATGGTCAGACACATACACATATGTCAGAGGAAGAATCCTAAGACCTACTCGATATGAAGACTAGAGAAAAGCTCCAGGTTTTGTGTCACCTTGTCCTTGACGGAAGTGAATTCGGTGTTAGGAATGGACACACACACACACACACACACACCCACACACACACACCCACACACACACACACATCACCGGATAGACACACGTGTAGATAACTGTAAATATAATAACAATAATAATAATAATAATAATTTTATTTATATAGTAATTTTCTAAAACAATGTTACAAAGTGCTTAACAAAAAACAAAAAAAGTGCTCCGTGGCATCATACATCTTCAGAATAACTGAGTCATTGGTCTGTGTGTAGCCCTTTATACTTACAGTGCAATAAAATGTAACATTATATAACATCTATGTAGCTGGTGATTTGCCTATGTGTTTTCTAACACCAGAAAACATGTGCTTTCAGAAAACGTGTGTATAATCTACACATAAATGGATGCATGCTAGATGTAACATATAATATGTAGTCTATACAAAAAAACAAAAACAAAAAAAAAAGGCTGTCAAAGTGCTGACACAACAGAAGCATTGGTAGGCCTTTGGGGGAGCTAGTGGGCAGCGGCAGTCAGATGGAAATAGTTATGCTGGGAGGAGGACATAACTGCATCTTGCTGCAGCGAGACTGCAGCACAGGTACTCGACACAAGCGTTGTTTGTGAAGAAAAAAATAGCTAAATACTTGTACAAATGCTGACTTGATATTTATATGAGGGCACAACAATAAACTAGCAGAAAAATGGTGTCTGTCCTACATTTTTGATGCAGCTTTGTCTTTTGTTTTTCTGTTATTATTGTAGCTACAGTAAAATGGATATGAACCCAAGGAAATAAAGGATTGTTTCCAGATCCTGCATTCAGTGAACCAGCAGGATGCAGCTTATAATCAATTTATTTGGACTACACAGTATTAAAAAAAAAAATCAACAAAAGATCAAGGGATAGAAATGTAACTCCAACTAGAAGTATGACATTCCAAACAGTAATGAAATATAGTATGCTACCAGCCAGGACAATGTCCTATTGAGCCATAGCCTGAGATGAAATCCTGTTAATATCCTGAAAGGCATTAAGACATCAGGCCGTACTCGGCACCTATCCGAAACTCATCATTTGAACGTGCTACACCTTCTTATAGCTGTGTACGTGTGCATTACACACTCCACGATGCTGATGTCTGCTTTTCTCTTACATCGCTGCCATCTCTTTATCATCCGCTCCATCTGCTCAAATGTTGTACAAGCACAAATTTCATGTTGCAGTCCCACTTAATCTCCTTTGAAATGCACAACAGAGACAATCCAATTCCCTGAGGAGCTCCTCCATGAGCACCCCCCAACTGAGGAGCATCCAAGTGACTACACGCCCAGTTCTCACACTTCAGTCCAGCTCAGAAATACTGAATCACTCTTCTGTTTAACCCCATATTTAACAGACAGTATGAACTTGCTGCTACACAGGCCCTTTCTTCAATGTACACACGTAGTATCAAGAAGTATGAAACATAAAGCAAAGCCACTGGATTTCATGCTTTTTTCCCCACACCTGGGATTCCTCTGATGCAGACAACTAGGTATAGCTCTACCATTTTGGCAAATCATCCCATTGTCTTAATTGTTGAAGTATATTGCTCAGTGAAAATATTATAATGGACCCCAGACCCATTTCAGCCAATACAAAAAAAAAGGTCTGAGGTAGCACAGCCAATGAAAAATTCATAATGATGTATCATGATCAAAAAGAGGGGGGAAAAACACTCCCATCTTCCCTTGTGGTTTGTTGTCTCTGAGACAACTTTTCAGGCCTACTCTGAGAGTGGAGAGGGACAACCAATAGGAAAGCAGCTTTTAGAGAGGGCTGCTGCAGTTTCCCATACAGCAGACATCATGCTGCAGTGCTTGTTTTCTGAGGGGAGATGTGTTTTTTTTAACTCCACCCCAGGGACTCCCTTCAGCCTCCAAATTACCCTCTCTTTGCTTTAATTTTGTCATTTGACCCCCTTTTTTCCATGCTCCCCTCCCTTTTGGAGTAATCCTGCCATTCTAGTGCCAACACTCACTTCTATTTCAGAACCGATTGGAACATTTTCTCAAGACTTTTTGTTTGTATTAATCCTTCACTCTCCAGTGCCTCTGGTGGTGGTGGTGGTATGTGTGTGTGTGTGTGTGTGTGTGTGTGTGGCGGGGGGGGTGTCACATTAAGTTTTCCATGGAAGTCTTCTCTGACTAGCAAAGCCATCTCTTAAATCCACCTTTTCCTCACCGAGGACCAAGGAGTTGGAACTGGGTCACAAAGCGATTTCCCCCCGTTTTCTTGCCATGTTGTGATGTGAGAGAGCAGACAGAATGGTCTCCAGGAGGGAATGACACTGACTCGATGCAATGCCTCACCGTTGGCAGCGTGCCTCTATGCAGCTGACAGCTAGCTTCAACACTGAGCGCTGACATCTGATATCTGACATCTCAAAAGAGGCTGAAGGAAGTGGCACGAGGCTCAGGTTTGAATTAGCTACCCATGGCACTTCTCCAAGTCCAGTACCATTGTGAGCTTTTTCATAGACATCGTCCCTCATGACATAGAGAGCATAATGGACAGCTGAGCCTGGGGTATAGTATGTATGCACATGTGCAAACAAGGTTTTGTACATGCAAAGAAAAAAAGCGAGAAATCTGCATTCCCACAAAACGATGGAAATTAGTCTGTCCATGCATTTGTTACACACACATGCATCCACAGACAGAAAAATACACTTGAACATGCGGGTACATACACAAACAGACAAACACTCCCCACTGAGAGCTATTTCAGTCTTTCATCTACATCAGGAAACAGCCAGATGTGACTTCTTTTCTCATCTCTGACCCATCTGTACTCTCCCTGTGGACGCATGCATGCATGTGCGCGCGCACACACACACACACACACACACACACACACACACACACACACACACACGTCTTTGTGCCCCCCCCCCCCCAGTGCCCTATATAACCTCCTCAGATTTCCTATTCAAAGGTCCAGCCAGTGGAAATCACTAATGCCAGACTGAGCAGTGGGGCCAGTTTTCCATGTAATGATAGCCAATCTGTTAACTGTCTCAGCTCAACAAAGTGAGTTTAAGCACCAGGGCCATTGTAGGATCCTGGTACTTCAACTATATTATACTGTTAGGCAATACCTACCTCAAACAAGATGGGATAAGGTAAGTTGTGCAAATCACTTCGCTGAAACAGAACTGTGAAAAATGGCACCAAAAAGCCTTCTTTGACTTCTTGTCAAACCTTGTTTTTGGTTAAAAAAAATTTTTGTCTAGCTCTCGCTGAAGGGTACTTGTATAGGCACTCAAATTGAGTTTGACACAAATTAAAATGAAAAGAAACATTAACGAATAGTGAAGCGCAGACTTCTCTTTTCAGGACAGGGTATACAGTTAGCAACTACACATTGCAAAAACAGTTTCTGTTGAAAAGGAAATGTCTGTAACATAAAGGATGAGCGGGGGGAAGCACTGTCCTACTTGTGAGTAGTTAAAGACTGTCAGTGTCAGAAACACAGCATCAGAACTTTAACACCTTACAAGAGTTGTTCAAATGACAAACCTGAACTTAAGATTAATCTTGATGCAATTTACATTCCGAGCAGCTGTTGTTGGCTGGCCCGAAAAACTGTGAGGTCACATTGTACCTCGTACCTCACACGGGACCTAGTTCCTTTAACAATTAAACAATTATAAACATCCTACACAACAGCTTCCCATTTCTACCAGTGCACTCTTGTACTACAGCCACATGCCGAACTGAAGTGCTGTATGGTGTTGGCCATGGGTACACTTTAGTGGATAAGGGGCTGTGTATTCCCCACATGCTGAACAGAAGCCAACAGCTCCCCTGTCCAGCATCCCTGTCTGCCCCCAAGTAAGTGCTGACAATTTCCCAAATGAGATCCAAGCCTAAACCCAGTTCAATCCACACCCCTGGGTTCCAGCTGGGTCTTATCAGGTTTGCCAATAATCGTCAAGCTCTATCAGTCAACCTTTGGTGCCAGCTTTTTCCATTAAAGCCAGAAGAGACAATGCTGATCAGGCACAAAGATAGATGGAAAGCAGAGAGAACCAATTTAAGGAGATATTCTCCCCAGGAGGTCCACAAACAAAGGGACTCTCTACTCATGTTGTAATCATGTTACCATCACATTTTCCACTAGTGGCCGAGAGGGAGGAGGATGAGGGGCTATCTCCGCAGCTTCTCATGTTACCAGAACACTAAGGACATGACTAAAAGAATGGGCTTCATAAGAGGAAGCTAAGTGCATGCCCTTGCACTTACAAATTTAAGGATGCCATTCAAGGACCTAGTGATGCTTTGCCCTGACTGAATACCCCAGGCTCCTCTCTCATCTATGAAGGGAGAGTTTTGCAAAAGTGACAGCAGGGGCTATGCTATTGGTTTAAAAGGCTGTGATTGGATTGCTGATGATTCTAAGTGGAAGCAGAGATAATGAGCTGTATGACACTGACCTAAAGCAGGTGGTGTGCCAGTCGGTGTTGAGGGCCTGCAGGTACTGCTCATCATAGATCCTCTGTTTGCATCCTGCACAAACAGGCAAGCTTCCACCAGCTACAGGAGAGAAATGGGATCAAAAACATTAAGGGTTAGGGAAAGCGATCAGCGGACATATGTACTTTTGCATGTTTGTACAATACTCAATGTATAAAATGGAGATCAGAGCTAAATCCCATAATCGCTCATGATGTGTGAATGTATGTGTGTCTGTGTGCAACAACCTTGCTTCTCATGCAAATCCCTACCCTCTGGCTGATAAGCCTATCTGAAGCTCCAGGAAGAAAACTCAATATAATTGGTAGAGAAATTCAAGTGACGGCTTCTCTGACGAGTACTCACCATTTATGGCAAACTAGCAAAAGACACGTGATAACCAGATGAGGACAGATGAACTGTTAAAACTCTGGTAAATATATATTTGTAGCCATTTGAGTGTGCTGTGATCCTTTTTCTTACCTTTGGAAACTGGCAAACTACAACATCATACACTCTGACTTTGAAGCCTTATTTTTCTCAATTGATAAAGTGGTGTTTAGTTGGAGTACTCCTGCAGCCTTAAAATGAAAGCCCAGTGTGACCCGAACCTGGCACGGTTTTCTTTATTTCAATCCCGATCCAAGGGCAAAGAGTCTTTACGAGCCATAATCCTACTGTGTATTATGACAATAAATGGAGTTTTCCAAGAGATATTTTTAAAACCTGAACACGTTGTGTTCACCCAACACGACCTAAACCCAACCCAAATGAAATACTCCCATTTGTCCTTATCAGCTCATTGGGGCACATGTCTCAATGCAATATTAAAGCAAAGCCTTACAAACCATAACATCACACAGTTTACACTAGTTATCGTGAAATTACCCTCATCTGCTGTGGAGAACAAAATCCCCACATTCTGTAATGAGGGGAATGATGCTTATCTACGGGCAAAAAAGTAAGCGATGTTAATGGAAGGGCAATTAGGCAGTTTTTGAATACCAGAGTTCCACAATGAGCATTAACAGTGTGTGTGTGTGTGTGTGTGTGTGTGTGTGTGTGTGTGTGTGTGTGTGTGTGTGTGTGTGTGTGTGTGTGTGTGTGTGTGTATGTGTCTGTGTGTGCTCGGATGAGCGACTTTTTCAAGGAACAAACCTGAATAACACAAATCTGCATACTGGAGATGTTAATCAAAGTTCACAGGAAAAACAGAAGCAAGGACAGCAAACAGAAATTACATCAGGCTACCATCATTGTGCTCCTATTCATTTGCATAAAGAGTCGAATGGTGGCAAAGTGTCAGCTGGGCTTCAGAGTAAGCAGAGATCAACTAGTAATATAAAGATGGCAGCAACTTGATGGGGCATTATTACCCATCCCTAAGCCTGCTCTCATCAAGGGCCTTAAAGGTCTAGACATGTAAACCAAGGTTAATCAAGGTAGAAATGCCATTCAATCAGGCCAGTGCCTTTCAGTGCACTTTTTGACAGAACCAAACAGGTAATACAAGTCTATGACTAGTGTGACCTAGTCATAGACTTTATGTACAGTACATCATCATTTAACCCTTTAACACCCCTTCTACATGTGAAAACTCCACTCTGATCTATTCCAGAACTCCAAACACCCAAATAGCAACAGCCACTCTTGCCAGTCCACAAACTGTCCGCAACACTGGATTTCAATGCACTGATGAATGGGCGACTGAAAAAAAGCTGCAATGTTATTGCATGGAGTCTGCTGAGGCTGAGCAGCACATCTGCAGATGTTCACATTCACACTATATAGTTTTCCGGTATGTGAATTGTCTTGGACTGTAAACTCGGCCAAAGCCTTGTGAGACAGGTTCATTACTCTAATGGCTGAGCAAGTGTAGTGTTGTACTTTTATTGATTATAATGGATAAAAAGCAAAAGCAGGTTGGGATGGTGGTAATGGTTCTCCTCTTGTCTCCTCTGCTCTTTACCACTCTTCTTCACCCGCCTTTTTCTTATTCTCCTTATTACTGTATTATTATTACCCCCCATGACCACATTGATCACAGAGACAGGCACACTGCAATAACACAAACACACACACACACACACACACACACACACACACACAGACACATTACAAACTCGCAGTCTTCGATATGGATGATTTTTCATTTTCTCTTTCTAACCCTCTTATACATCACTAATATTTGATATCTTTGAGACATTTCATCAAACGGGCCATGCCACTGTATTGCCATGTAATCGCATGGCAACGAGGTCTATATGTAAATAAATGACAGAGCAATACTACCACTGCCAGCAGGAACTCGATATCCTCAGCAATAACCAAAGTGTTTTCCATGACTTGCACTGTGATCCAGTGGATCATGCAATGAAAGGTAAAAGAATACTTACATATAGAAATGGTTCAGGCTAAAGCAGGGGGCTAGAACTAAATGCAGAAGAACCGCTATGCCAATAACTTTGTACGTACGGCTGACGCCGGTTATGTTATGTTATGTTATGTTATGTTATGTTATGTTATGTTATGTTTGTGTCAATAATTCCGCTAAGACCTAACGGCACTTCAGCAATCTTCAGAATAAACGAGCAAACCTTGCGAGTTTGTGGAACGAACAATATGAGTTATGGATGACATGAAGAGATAAACACACCCAATGTAAAATACCCATTCAGTTCACGATGGGCGCATCAACTCGGCGGAGAGAAAAAGAACATGGCTACAACTGCGGCTGAACAAGGACAGCCTGGCCCTCCAAGATGTCTTAACAATTACAGTATTGTTTGTTATCGCACGAATCGACTGCCAGTCCTATTGCACACAGGAACCGATTTTAGTCATCACCCATAACATTGAGCATCTTTGGCCCTCGGGTGCTGAAGGATGCGTTCTTGCGCTGCATCTTCCCCCCGCATGCTTGAAGACACCGCCAGCTCTACATTA
Organism: Lampris incognitus; assembly: GCF_029633865.1. NCBI lineage: Eukaryota > Metazoa > Chordata > Actinopteri > Lampriformes > Lampridae > Lampris > Lampris incognitus. The sequence goes on along the minus strand of NC_079217.1, from coordinate 27,069,597 downwards.
ATCCAGTTTATTTATATGGGGGAAAAATATATATACATATATATAAATTACTTTACCTTCTTCCTCTCCCATGCGTTCGTCTTTCCAGGTGCAACAGAGCAGCATCAACCGCATTCACTCTCCGACCGAAGCCTTGTAAGAGAGCCGGCTGCCTCTGGACAACAGATAAGCGGTCACTGACCCACAGAGCGGCGGACGTCCCCAGCCCACCGCAGTCAAGCGCTTCCTACTGTCGCGCAAGTCGTGTGCACGAGCGGCGCCTCATTGGAAGAGTGAGCGCCAATGAGAGACCGCGGCTGCCGGGCCGGGCGGAAGCTGCGGGTTGGCCGACCGACGCGACTCCCCGAGAGATGCACGACTCTCTCTTCCCTTCACACGCAAGCAGCGCAGCGCGACGATGAGGCACTTTTCGCCCGGTGCGGTTCATATGCGTTCATTCCCATGGTTGTTTTGTCGTGTCTCATAAGGCTGAATTCAACCCCCCCCCCTCAAAAATTTTGCTACCGTTGTGCAAATGTATAGTTAACGAACTCGCGTATGCGTGACAGCACAGTAGGACCACTTTTTGGGGGGATGAAACGTTAGAGGTTAGATTTTGGGGGGGGGGGGGGTAGGAAATACCAATAAAATAATTGTATTACATCCTGCGCATGTACTTGCGCACATGAAGTGAAACGAAACGCCGTTTCCCCCAGCCAACAGCAGTGCAACATAGACAAATACACATTTAAGAAACTAACACATATATCCAAACAAAACAAAAAAACAAAAAAAATGAGCGGTTACCTGCTGTAGTATTTCAGTTTAGCAACGTTGCTGGACTCTAAAACAATTCTTTATACTGCGAAATAGAAACCAGAGATATGCTGCTTTCCTTGATTCCAGACTAGGTTTTGACCTTCAAAACCCCTGAATACTCCATAACCCAGAATGCATATTACTAGCGTCTTCTCCTCAGACCCTCTCATGTATAGTTGACTGATGCCATTTGCCAATGCTCACATCCACGCCCACCCCCACCTTGGGCTACAAGTAGTTGATTCATTCAGGTGCAGTTGCAAGGTTTCAAATTTGTCTTTGAGAGTGTCAAGTGAGCCTTTTCATACCAAATGAAATCACCAAATGAAGTTAGTGTAACGTGCATGGATAAGTAGATACGTTGGTCCTTGATTAACGGGTCAGACGCTTTAGTCGACTGGTTAACATTGTCGCTTGCGGAGCGGCAGACATGGGTTTGCGTCCCGGCTGTGGCGGTTCCCGGACGGCCCCCTGAATTCGCAACATTGTAACACAGAATGCTTTAAAAAAAACAACTTCCCTTCACATGCTATGTAATACGCCACAAACTGATCCTGCTGTCTAAAACCGTGTAACTATCCCTTTAGCTCTCAAACAGGCCTACATGTAAGATGTAAACTTAGAGAACTATGACAGGCTCTGATGTTTGCAGTCAACATTAGACAACCACTGAATTTACCAGGTGCAATATGTAAAAAGTAAAAGACAGGCAGCAATCACATGTCCTTTAAAACATTTTATTTTGTTATCTAATGAAGCAAATAAAATGCCGGCACATCCGGGAACAGGTCACGTGTGTCGTGGAAATATAAAAAGTGCAAAACCCTTCTGTTCCTCCATTTAAAAAAAAAAATTTAAATAAAGATGAATAGTATTCCACGGCACAGAAGACAATGACTGACCAAGCTCAAAGACAGTTCTTATACAGCACGGTAAAGAACAGAGGCTGGCTAAACTCAAATTAGTACAAAATACAGTACACACTTAGAGAAAGAGGTGGGGTCGCTCAGTAACAGAGCTGATGGATCTTTGGTCAGTATGAGCAGAAAACCTTCTTTAAAAGTAAGTCAAGTAAATAAAGAGCAAAGGAAGCTCATGTCTCACACAGACCAGGGACTGAACACAGATCCACACATTAAACAAAGCTCTTATTCAGTATTATGTTTCTCAACAGCGAATAAAGGCAAAAGCAAAGGCAAAAAAATAAAAAATTTAGCTTTTTTTCCATTTCTTGTTCACACATTCTCAGTAACCATAATTCTATGAAACATGTCAAGGATGGTGGAGAGAGATGCTTGAATACCGTTGACATGACATGTTGTACATATGATAACTGCTGAGAGCCCAAGATGATTGAAGCTAATCACCTGAAGCTGACTGAGGCACCCTAGCCCAGGCTCCAGCCCAATCATACTACATGACCAATACATCAACATTTTGAAATTCTTACATACATAATGTGCATACTTGAGCAGTATGTGAATGATTTTTTTTGTTTACTTCAAATATGTGACATCCTCTACGTGAGACTAAAAGCGTAAAAATGTCAATACTGTTTTTCCAAAGGATTTGGCCACTTAGCATAAAAATGCAGATACTGCACTGTGATACTGCACCTTTTAATTGTCATCAGTATCCCATATGTCAGAGCAAAAATTGCTCATCATGCGTCACAAATTTGGCAACATAAAAAGTAAAATGCTGAGGAATTCTTAGCCACATCGCACCTAGAATTGGCAAAGTTGCTGAGAGTAGATGGATTGATCAGAGCTGCCCGCTGTCCTGACTGCCTTTAGCCAATATGCAGGTGTAAAAGTAGCAGCGGAGAAGATACAGAACCAGGCAATTCCAGGTATAGCCAGAATTCACTAGTACTTCGACAGATCTCTGCCATCTCAACCTCGTTCACATATCAGAAAGGTGGAAACCCCCAGCTTTGGTAAGTAAAGATCAGTGAGGTGATCGGCGTCAAAGGAGGAGGCACAATACAATAGTGACAGTGCTCCTCCTCGGTATGAGCAGACCCCTCTTTAGTTGTGCCTTGTGCTTAAAAAGGGTCAGACAACCATTCATGTTTCCGCCCCCCAAAAAGGCAGCCAATTGTACAGATAGGCATTCGCATAACAGTACAAACCATGTGACCAATCCACACATACACATACACACACCACAAACTCACACAGGAACACGAAACACAAATAATATTTTACGTCAGACTAATGCAGAGAGGGGGGAATTGACTCATCTGTGAAAGCTGATTTACGTGACCATATCAATGACTAAAGGCACTATCTATAACACGAGTCACATCCAAACGTGTACAAAATTCTGGGTCGGTGGGTTTGTATAAAAACAGACCTTGAGGTCAAGTAAGTATAAAACATCTTTACACAAGCTCTAATAGGGGAACTGTTTGCATATAAAATGTACATTCTAAATCATGCAGTAGCACCATGGTTTCTTGAGGTCACATCGTATCTCAAGAGATCCTTTACTTCCTCCTCCCACAGTATTTGCCCTGGCATCCAGCAACACCACCTAAAAACAGGTCATTAAAAGGTAATTAGAACATAGTATTTACTGAATTTAGCTATCATGCATCATGCGTGCCCGTGAACCTTTTCATGAGCATGGCAGTAAGGCAGTTTAGTTTTAATGAAATGTGCTTCAGTCAATAGGACAACTTGATATGGGACTTTATATGTCTTCACATGTCTAATTCTCCATACCTCTGTAGGCCCCTCCACCAGCACCGCCAAGAAAGGCCTGCAATGGACCATACTTGGCTGCTTTGGCTACAATAAAAGAAAACAAAAAACAAGGAATTAAATGAAAACAAGTCTTTCATGAAATGGTATATGATGATTAAATGAGCTGTGGTGTTTGACATCAGGCTTCCTTTCTATTATGACAGAGATTGGTGAACTTTAATACTAGTGAATATGATGTGTTTGGCCACATTATCCAGTCAGCCATTCAATCAGCCATCCTTGAGAGGCAGATATATTCTGATGACAGAGGCCTATTGATATTCATAACCACTCTACCAGCTATGACACTGTAAATCAATACCAGTAATGAAACAGTGTCACCTACTACTACTACTACTACTACTACACACACACACATACACACACACACACACACACACATATATATATATATATATATATATATATATATATATATATATATATATATATATATATATATAAATACACATAATCCAGTGAGTCAAGTAAATTCTTTATGAGACAGCACAAGCCTGTTTCATGCCATAAGCAATCATCAGCTGTCAATAAAGCTACTCGGGAAAGAACATACCATTTACTGCCTCGTCATGCACATCACATGCACAACGTCCAATGGGGAAGGGAGAGGTGCGACATTCAAAAATTCAAAAACGTGATCGCTAATGGTCCTATGGGGGAGCGGGGTTGGTATTTGTCCATTGTCATGATTTATTTATAATTACAAAATAGGTGCTTATATCTATGTCTGCAGCTGCTGGCCAATTCATTCCTGTTATTCAATGTGGACATTTCTGGTTTGCAAATGATAAAATATTTTTCTGTTAGACATACGTAGGCTGCACATTTTACTACTGGTTGAATATGCTTTGTTTTTTGAGAGGATTTCCCAGGTGGTTGAATAATTAATGTTTCTGTCCGCCAATGACCAAATATAATGGCTTAAAGATGTTGCATTCTTTAAACGGTTGTTTCTAAAGCTACACGTGTGCATTAAACCTCTTTTTGAATGTGCCCTCGGTTAGACCGACGCATGTCTCTATTCTGCCGTTGTCATTTCTTGTCACCGTAGCTTGGTAGATAACTCCTTTCATCTGGCATTTTCTTTCGAGGGGGCGTGAGTCGTTCACACGGCAGTTGCAGCTGGGGGAGTCCGATTGTGATGAAGGTGTCATTGATTTGTTCAGGATTCTTGTGTTGTGGAACGATATTATTTGTTGAATGTTAGGCATGACACCTTCATCACAATCAGACTCCCCCCAGTTGCAACTACCGTGTGAACGACTCATGCCAATTTCATTTCATGTCAGCAGTTGCAGATTTAGATATAGGCACCTATTTTGTAATTATATAAATAAATCATGCCAACAGACAAATACCAACCCCCCATTGGACCATTAGCAATCATGTGTTTTTGAACTTTTGAATGTCGCACCTCTCCCTTCCCCATTGGACGTTGTGCATGTGACGTGCATGACGAGGCAGTATATTGAAAGCTGACGATTGTTAATGGCATGAAACAGGCTTGTACTGTCTCATAAATAATTTACTTGACTCATTGGCTTATTTTGCCCCTTATTTGTTGAGAACTTTCCTTACCCGTTCAGTGTTTCTTTTAACAAAGTTATATATATATATATAGAGAGAGAGAGAGAGAGAGAGAGAGAGAGAGAGAGAGAGAGAGAGAGAGAGAGAGAGAGAGAGAGAGAGAGAGAGAGAGAGAGAGAGAGAGAGAGAGAGAGAGAGAGAGAGAGAGAGAGAGATAGACGTATAGATATAGAGTGACTAAAGCAGCAGGTAAAACATGTTGCGCATAGGGAGTATATTAGTGTGGTAATTCAGCCGGTCTAATTCAATTCAATAATTCAATTCAATGACATACAATAATGTATTGGATTTAAATTGTATAGCGAGTCTTATATGGTTTTTTAAAAAACATATGACAGTCAATACCGTTCAGAATACATCAGTTATACTGTTCAAATAATTTATACAGATTCTTATTAGCAAAATGTTCAGCTCTAATAGGAGGTTTATGTGCCTCTGATAAAACACTATGATTAACCTGTTGTTGAAATGTTGTGATTTCATAATGCAGTGTAGTCCTAGCAAACACATTAACAGAAACAAGAATTAACTTGGCCATGAATTGTTGAAAATGCATACCAATTTTATAACCAGCTTGCTGCATACAGGTAATGGGTTTCAGCAAAGCTCAACCTAAAACACAGTTGGAGCTCACCCCTATAAATGAAGCTATCTAAGAAACCAGCAACGCTTTACTTTAAATAATCCCATCGGTGATTATCTCTGAATGTTCAGGAACATCCAGCATATCAAGAGTCTGGTACAGACACTGATTGTATGGCGCCAACTGCACCGTGCACTGACAAGCACATTCGGCACCACCCCAACAATCCCATTTAAACCCTACCCAAATAAGCTGACATCCTCTGACAGTGAGCAACAGAATTTAATAGAAGTGGGGGGGGGGGGGTTCAGCTGCTACTCTGAAGACTAAAATTACTTTTTCATCCTTCTTTTGTGTTGTAAAGTTTGGGTGTACCAAGAATTGTGAGGGAGTGTGTATTGGGTACCTTGCTGAGGAGTCAGTGGTGCCGGTACATATCCACCTAGACAACATAAGCATTATTAGATACAAGGAGAAGGGAGAAACCTGCCACGGTAGGAAGGTTCTGGCAGATGAGCCCATTTTGAATCTGTCACAGCAGGCGACATTTGAAAGTAACCCATTCCTGCCAGCCAGGAAGTGGTAATAAAAAGCTGTTAACTGACTGATTAGAGTGGATCTAATAGGAGGGATGCTATTCCCCAGCAATATCTGGTGCACAGCAGCATGTTCTGTCATCTGTATTTAAATGACCAGATATCACAGTAAAAAAGGTTTTCCTGGTTGCGTTGTGTCGACAAAAAGAGACACGTTCCAAAGTCTGGGTATGGGAAAAATAGAAGAGGGAAAGGGCATGTATTTTTACCAGTTTATGAATAAGGTGAGCTTTGACATATTTTACCCAGCATGGTTTTTTCATAATATTTAATTTGCAAATGACAGAAAGATTGTGTTTGTCATCAATACCATTTTAATTTGCTGTACGGTCTAATGTAAGACAATTAGTCCCTTGGCAATTAAAGCCTTGGAAGAGGAGAGGATAACAGATTATGGTCATTTAAATACAAATTAATTCCAAAATGCAAAACCAGCTTGAGTTGTGTTATTATCATGTGTGTCACTGATTGCAAATATAAGGTGTAAAGTAAAAAGTGAAAAGCTCTGAATTGATTAATACTTTTTAATCAGACTTCTTTGTGTCACAGCACCAAATTCATTCATTTCAATATCAATAGAATTCAAGATATTTTCACCTTGATCTCAGATTAATAGCAGAGGCAGATTTTAACATGTATGTCACTGGTGTGTGAAATGATAATAATCCACATTTTTTGCATGGGAAGTCAGGTTAAAACAAAAGCCAGGTGGTGCATGTGTTGGGAGGGTGTAAAGGAGAAAGTGAACAGCATCAGAGATGTACGGAGAGTGAGAGGGGGTCAGTGCATATCTTTTCAAAACAAGCAGGGCTAAACAGCCCTGCACTTCCTTCCGTTTTTTCTACCAGTTCCCCTCTCCCTTTCTATAGGTGTATGTTAGCTCAACGTGGAAGTGATAGGACAGTCTGCCTGTTTGTCTGTTTCCTCAAAAGCGTTACCTGTCTGTCGGCAGTCAGGCACTAATTTGCCTCCTGGTCGAAAAACAGTGACATACAGTTAGAGAACCCTCTGCGCCCTATCTACACCTGATCCTCTGTGGAGGCAAGTGTTTAATGGTAGTTAATTGCTGGACTCTAATGTTTTCTATCTGGTCATAGAATAAATTGTTATGCTCAAATTAATGCTGTGCAACAATTTACGATGAAGGCTTGAGTTCTGCCTGGTGACTGTAAACCTCAATGAGTACTGAATATGTCACTGGCATATATAAATATCCATATAATTATATAATAATCCATATAATCCGTATAATTTTGTTATCCTGTTTCAATGTTGTATCCTTTTCTCACTCAGACGTGTGACTAATGTGTTTTTTTTGGTTTTTTGGTTTTTGTCTACATGGTGATGCTGGCCATGTGGCTCAGGTCCTGGGATGTTCCGGTGGTGTCTGGACACTGCTTGGCATCCATCCATCCATCCATCCATTGTCTTAACCGCTTATCCTGCTCTCAGGGTCGCGGGGATGCTCGAGCCTATTCCAGCAGTCATTGGGGAGGCAGGCGGGGAGACACCCTGGACAGGCCGTCAGGCCATCACAGGGCTCACATATATTCTTTATATATTTTATAATTCCATTATAATTCTGTTATCCTCTTTCAATGTTGTATTCTGCAAATTGTGTAAACACAACATCCATTGCACGTTGTCCGTCTTGGGAAAGAGATCCCTCTTCTGTTGCTCTCCTTGAGGTTTCTTCCTATTTTTTCTCCCTGTTAAAGGGTTTTTTAGGGAGTTTTTCCTTATTCGATGCAAGGGTCTAAGGACAGGATGTTGTATTGGTGTAAAGCCCACTGAGGCAAATTTGTAATTTGTGATAATAGGCTATACAAATAAAATTGACTTGACTGGAAAATTGTGAAAATTGCAATTGAGAGTGACAAGTAGATATGTATTGTGGTCGAATGAACATGAAGTAAAATGATCTCAAACAAATGCACTACACTGTTAAAACCAGAAGGTCTGTGGTTCCTTTTGTTGTATTTGGCGTTGAGGGAAATAGTCACAGTCTAACTCCTCTGTTAACCTTCCCACCCACCCACCCTGCCCTCCCTCCACCTCTTTATGATAAATGACTTTGTCCTATTGCCTCTTGGGTCCTTGCAAGTGATTTATGGCACAATGGATGGTTGTTGGGGTCACTATTGGGAATGGTGTTGTTGTTTCAGAGTCCACCACTGAACCAGAGCACTAGGGGTGTGATAGTATTATTATGGTGCACTTCTGTCCAGGGTGCCTTTATGCATGCTCAAAATTGATTCCTGATGTGCAGAGTGCCTCAAATCACAAGCTAATCAGAAAGGAAAATGTAATAAGTGTGTACGTCCACGTGCGTGCACACACCCACCCACCCACCCACACACCCACACACACACACACACACACACACACACACACTTGCCTGGATAAGCCTGTTGTGGGTAGCCTCCTCCATAACCAGGAACAACACCAAGAGCACCTATACAATTCAAAGATAATTAAGAGAGAGAACCAATCAAGTCATAAGAAAAACAGTGGCACTGTTTTTATTTCCTATGCTATCAGTACTGCCATGTTATCATCTTGAAACAGTTGTCTTAGCTACTTATATGAGTGAACCCTTGCAATGTGGCCACATTAAGCCGCAAGGTTTTATCAGGTAATGTAGATGTTTCATCAACATGTACGTATATGCCATCATGGCCTCATTTACAAAAAGCACAGAGTTTGTTCTCCATCAGACAAACACTGGGCCAACTCAACAGTCTTCCACGAGAAGTTATTTCATCAGTGGTAGCATTTCAGACAGTGACACTGTTCACCATCTCCTATCCTCTGTCTGAGAGAGAGGACTAGTATAAACTTCAACAGACGTACAATAATACTCATCCCTTACTCACAGTGAGAAGAGGGGTAAGACTACACTGTGCAAAGAGAAAGATTTGGGTCCAAAATGTGAGTGCCACAAACATTTTCCATATGACGAAACTGTTGCTCAATGTCCTTTTTTTTCTAACAAGAAATATTCCAACTGCATTTCAGATAGATTAAAGGGGTCCTAGAGAAAGGTTTTAGAGGAGAAAGTGTGAAATAGCTCAACGAAGCAATCCTTTACCTGGTTGATATCCACCACCGACTCCGAGACCGCCATAGCCTATTGACAAGCACAGAGTAAAACTAATTGTCATTTATTTTTTTCTCTTGTTACATGTGTGGAAGGTAGGATAAATTACTGCACAGTGTGAACTATTTTTAGACACATACTTCCCTTGCTATGGCTGTATAACTGAAGTTTACTGCTCTACGTGCAAGTGATTTCGGGCCCCCTGAAGTGGCACGTAGCCAAGGATTAGTCAGAGGAGATTGTTACAGCCTCGTTCAGTTTTCCTCCACAGAGCATCGGCCTTGTGAGGCAGAGCCCCCCGGAGGATTAATCTCTCTCCAACAGTAAGCCTTTCATCTTGTGCACGCTTCTACTAATTCAACTTCTGACAGCAATCAGTCTCCGTCGGGGAACGTTGTTTGTTGTGTTGTTGACTTCCTCCATTTTAAACAGTCAAATCCCAACGGTACTGTTACACTAGACACTGTCTGGTTGCGACAGAGTGCAAGAATAATGGTATGCATTCTGTGAAATTCTGCCTTTTCGACAGTAGAAATACCAAAACTGCTTACGCTGCATAAGTCCTAATCTATTTTTTTTAACCCCACGCAATTTCACTCTCCGGCCGCACAAGCTCAAGGAAAAGAGGTAAGGATGTCAACCTGATTTTAAGGGTGCGTTGAGATTTTGAATTTGTATAGGTCACACTTCCTTACCACTCCAGGCTCTTTAGTACAATGGAAGAAATAGAAAGCTATTTCGTGATTTTCATCTCAGACAATCAAAAATCGGCTTGCAAAACATTTCGCGTTCCTTACTGAAAGGAACTCTAAAGGTGATGGAGATGGCAGAGAGGCTGTCCTAGAGCTTGAGAATCAACTGGGAGTAATCCAGGTTAAAAAAAATATTTTTTTTCTAGATTAAAATACAAAATTCCTACCAGCTACCGGAGTGCTTTTGTGTGACTGACCCTCTGCCCTGATGTTCCCATGAAATGGTGCAGGCAAAAGGAGTTTTTCAGATTATTGAAGAGTCAACCAAGTATCATATTGTTATTATCATGGGTCCTTGATAGAGACAGAAAAGACTAACATTCAAAGTATCAAAGTGTCTGTGTGAATGTGAAGTAACACAACAAAACTGCATGTGCTATACAAAGAGCAGGCCAGTTTCAGTACCTGGTTTGGGTGCTTTAGCTCCTGTACCGACACCTCCCAGTCCGACTCCAGCAGGATACGTCAGTCCACCTGTCAAAATAGACACAACGCATGAATTAAAACCCCTCCATCACATACATAGCTCTAAAAAACTACCTATGGCCATCCTCATGAGGATTTAAGGCTTGGGTAAGTAAGAAGGACCCATTTAAGTTGACCAGCCAAGTCTTAAAATAGACAACAAAAAAAACCAAATAAACAAAAAACCAGTTACAAAAGACCAACATGGAGGCGTTGAACATCTTCTGTCATATAAATTCAGTTGGCATCGCATCCTTGATACAATGACAATACTAAAGGGGCTGCTATCAGCATATTTGCCATGACACGAAACGGGAAGTGCAGTACGCTGGCATTTCCTGACCAACCGTCACTTTGAGCACTAGCCAGAAAATTTGGGTTGAAGTTGGGAAACATTGTGCATGAGTGCTGTCATTCTCCTCTGATACATACCCAGTCCATAACCATATCCATATGGACTGTATCCGCCTGAATCATGATGACAGAGAAAAGCAGCTTTATTTCCTACTACGTACGTGACCTCATCTCGAGGAATTTTATCCAAAATGGTAATGATAAGAATAGCATAGGGATATTTTTTTCTTAACAGAAAAATTGACAGTGTTATAACCATTTTGCTGAAAAGGGAACATGGGTTTAGTTATTATATATATATATACGTATATATACGTATATATATACGTGTATACATATATATACGTATATATATACGTATATATACGTGTATGTATGTATGTGTGTGTGTGTGTGTATATATATATATATATATATATATATATATATTAAGCTGATGAGTGTGCGACGCATGAAACAAGCTTGTTCTGCTATGTATTGAAAGTTTTTTTCCCCTACATCTATCTATCTATATACACTGCTCAAAAAAATAAAGGGAACACCTAAAAACACAATATAGACCTCGATGAATGAAATATTTCAGCTGAAAATCTTTATTTATTAGACAGAGGAATGTGTTTAGAGCAAAATAACCTAAGAATGATCAATGGAAATCAAAATCATTAGCCCATTAAGGTCTGGATTCAGAATCATACTCAAAATCAAAGTGGAAAATGAGAACATAGGCTGATCCAACTTCTGTGGAAATTCTTCAAGACGATTCAAAATGAGGCTCAGTAGTGTGTGTGGCCTCCACGTGCCTGTATGCGCTCCCTACAACGTCTGGGCATGCTCCTGATGAGACGACAGATGGTCTCCTGAGGGATCTCCTCCCAGACCTGGATCAGGGCATCGGTCAACTCCTGGACAGTCTGTGGTGCGACATCGCGTTGGCGGATGGTACGAGACATGATGTCCCAGAGGTGCTCGATTGGATTCAGGTCTGGGGAACGTGCAGGCCAGTCCATAGCATCAATGCCCTCGACATACAGGAACTGCTGACACACTCTGGCCACATGAGGACGAGCATTGTCATGCATGAGCAGGAACCCAGGGCCCACTGCACCAGCATATGGTCTGACAATGGGTCTGAGGATCTCATCCCGGTACCTAATGGCAGTCATGGTACCTCTGGCTAGCACGTAGAGGTCTGTGCGGCCCTCCAAGGATATGCCTCCCCAGACCATCACTGACCCACCGCCAAACCGGTCATGCTGGAGGATGTTGCAGGCAGCAGAACGTTCTCCACAGCGTCTCCAGACTCTCTCACGTCTGTCACATGTGTTCAGTGTGAACCTGCTCTCATCTGTGAAGAGCACAGGGCGCCAATGGCGAATCTGCCAACCAAGATGTTCTCTGGCAAAGGTCAATCGGGCTGCACGGTGTTGGGCTGTGAGCAATTGTGGACGTCGGGCCCTCATATCATCCTCATGCATTCTGTTTCTCACGGTTTGAGCAGAAACCTGCACATTAGTGGCCTGTTGAAGGTCGTTTTGTAGGGCTCCGGCAGTGCTCCTCCTGTTCCTCCTTGCACAAAGGACCAGATAGCGGTCCTGCTGCGGGGTTGTTGTCCTCCTGCGGTCCCCTCCACGTCTCCTGGTGTACTGGCCTGTCTCCTGGTACCTCCTCCATGCTCTGGACACTGTGCTGGGAGACACATCAAATCTTCTTGCCACAGCACGCATTGATGTGCCATCCTGGATGAGCTGCACTACCTGAGCAACTTCTGTAGGTTGCAGATACCGCCTCATGCCACCTCTAGTGGTGAGGGCACTAGCAAAATGAAAAACTAACCAAAGATCGGCCAGAAAAGATGAGGACAGGCAAATGGTCTGTGGCCACCACCTGCAAATCCATTCCTTTTATAGGGGTTGTCTTGCAAATTGTCTAATTTCCACCTGGTGGAAATTAGACAATTTACCAACAGGTGAAATTGATTCACAAATCAGTGTTGCTTCCTAACTGGACAGGTTGATATCTCAAAAGTGTGATTGACTTGGAGCTACATTGCATTGCTTATGTGTTCCCTTTATTTTTTTGAGCAGTGTATATAGATAGGTGTCCCCCTGGAGACCACAAATACATATAATGTATTACATATCACCAAAGCAGTTGAGTTTCAATATTCGAAGGATAAAACATTTGAATCCTTACCTGCAGCAGGTCCAGCTGCTAGAGGAATACCTGCCCCTCCTGCTGCACCTACAGCTACAATAAGCACAACACAAGACGTGAGCTCATTTTACACCTGCTCTGTGTGACTAGGTTAAACCCAAACCCTGGCCTGTCCATCCATGCAGCCATCCATCCAGCCATTGATTATCTATACAGACTTGTTCTAATTCTGTTTTGCAGGGGGGCTGGAATCTATCACAGCATGCACTGGATGAGAGGCAGGGAGACACCCTGGCGAGGTCATCAGTACATCACACACCCAGCCACTCACACACCATTCATAATTATGAGTGATGTAGACTTAGATATTCCGATTTAGAGACTCCAGTTCACCTAACATGCAAGTCTTTGGCTTGTGGTGGGAAACCAAAGTACCGGGGAACACCCACACAAACACAGGGAGATCATGTAAACTCCACACAGATGGGCCAGATATGAATCCAGGAGCCTCTTGCTAAGAGGAGACAGGGCTGCTAATGACTAATAAGCCGCCGTGCCACCCATCCTCACTGGATTGTTGAACTTCTTATTTCACTGGCTTTGGAGATAGGAGAACGCCCAAATATATCTCGGCTATAAATTAAGTAATAAAACTAAAAATTTTTCCTGGGAGAAGTTTTCTTAGGCTACCATCGTATGAGCAGTAGAGTATTTTTTTTTCCAAAGTGAAACCAAAACAAGACAGGACAAAGACAAGAGAGAAAGAAACAAGAAACCAGCCAGCCAAGCACAAGACGATTAAAAAGGATTTACCAATTTTGTAGTTTTTTTTGACATGCTAATGTCTTAGTATGTGGAACAATATATTTCTCTTTTCCTATAAGAGGCCATGTAATGCCAAAATATCTAACAAATTACCATGGTAGAAATCACCATTTTATTTTGTCCAAGAAACAGCTGACCTATATGACAACAAAGCTCTTTTATGAATAATGGGTTATTTGTCACAGGTTGTTTAGAAACAGATCTGAAGCAAAAAATTATAAGTGACAAAAAAAAACTGATGACAGATTTTTAATTATACCATGTAGCATACTAAGATAAGCATTTACTACACAATTGTGTGTGTATACACACACACACACACACACACACACACACACACACCTGGGGGCTTCAGTGGTTTGGCTCCAGGCAGTGTTGCAGGTCCAGGTACAAGGCCAGCACCAGCACCATAGGGAACTGAAGCAAAGGGGGGATGGAGATCGTTGGGACATCTACTCATTTGCCTTTACACATAGTATATACTATACTCACTGGTGTTCTTACTTTAAAAGAAGTGCATTTAAAGATCACTGCATGGCAATTCCTTATTGGCAGCCCAAAAGTCATTAAATGGTAGTTTAAAACACCCACCTCCATAGCCTCCATAGGGGTATCCACCTGCTCCAACACCTGCCCCAACACATAAAGGATCATCAGTGATAAATGTAATTTGACAAATGGGGTGTTTTTATTTTCTTTATAAAAAGCCTGTGGAGTCTATTGCCTAAACAAGACAGTTAAATCATACTATACTTTTTTTTTTTTACATATTACAACAAGTAATAATATACATACACTTTAGCTATACTTGGTATGCGAAAAAGGAGTCAACCTTAATTCTGTTGGTGTATCTTCTGCTTCTACCTGCTCATCTACCACCCAGGCTGGAGCATGAGCAGGACACTTAAAGAATATATCAGTGAAGTACTTTGAGTACTTCCTGGTTATTTTATTGTTCCCCTTGTGTCTGACTGCCCCCCCCCAAAAAAGAAATTATAGACTATGAATAAATCAAGAGACCATGGAGCGTTTTGGAATACTATACTAAAACAGTTATGAAAAATGTAAAGGTAATGGATGTATGTATATCTGCTCCATGTCCTACAGGTAAAACTGGTATGAATAAATGAATAGATGTGCATGTGCTCTGGTTTGTAATTTTGTTGTCCATTGTGTTCCTTCGAAATGTACACCATCCCCCGATGGCCTTGAAAATTAGCATTATGTGCCACAAATCATTCTGTTGACTCACATTTTGTTATCAGACTGAATGAGAAAGTAGCACTGGCTCAGATAATGAGTTGGAAAAGGACTGTGCAGGACTGCGTAAACCGATTGTTGACTAACATGTAAATAACACATTCAGTAGAACTGACCAGGCTCAACAGTATCACACACAAGATAACTTTTAGAGGTGCATGTCTGTGTGTTATATCTTGCAGTACTGTAACTCTACAAAATAAAGCAGTGACAGCCTTGTTATAGAGGGTTTACAATGGCATCAGACTGGTTGACGCAGGTCACTAAAAGATATCGCAGCAATGCACATACATCTGTGCCCTATATAGAACTGGTGCCCTTACTCTAACACACAATAGACAGACAATGGGTCAGTGCTGTATGCTTTTAGATGAATATCATCTCATATCACATTCATAATACAACAAAGCCAACACAGCACCTTTTGTCTCCCTCCTCTGCTGCTCCCTGCTTGCCTATTCTGTAATAATCATTATCATGCACGTATCCCACAAATTATGCTGACAAGCTGCACTGTTTCTGACTTGTATAATAGTGCAGAACAGTTAAAAATCAGATTAAAATTAACAGGTTGTCAACTGTAACGTGCGCAAAAATGATGACTATTCAGATGATCTGGGGTATAATTTGGTGGAGAAATGCCTGATGCTGCTTTTTAACTGCATATCAATGAGTTTTTTTTAATCGATCCCCATGCTGGGACATTAACCCAACTGTCCAGGCAGGGCTCGATAAATACGCTTGTATGTGAAAATATGATTTATGGCATAATAACATTTATGGATCACCATGCAGACCATGAAATATTGATGATGAAACAAGGATGTCTAAAGCAGGAAATGACAAGGCTTAATGGAACTAAGATGAGGATGCACGAGTGTGAAATGTGTTTGTATGTGCACGTGTGCATGTATAATAAGGCTGAAAGTATAATGATGATCTGGTCCTTTCAGTTCTCATACACACCCTGTCCATAACCTTGAACATGCAATATTTACATAGTCCTGAATCCTAAACATGGAAAAAAGAAGCACTCTTTCACCTATTTGATCACGAGATTTTTTTTTTAGATTAGAGTAGTTAAAATCATTAGCTCATGATGAGCTTTTTGACAAATTACAAATTATAACCACATCGGTTACCACTGAGAAAAGTCGATCTTCTATCATGTAGTAGTAATTTATACAGTGAATGCTTGGCTTACACTGACATAAATGGCAAGGGGTCCAAAAAAAATCTGTGATGCACTTACATGGCTAAATACTGTAAATTTTGCCAACTGGTAGGCAGGAAGTAGAATATGTCAATGTTGCAGGTTATCAGAACAATATTGCCATTTTAAAGGCAGATAATATTCATCCTTACCTGCTGGGAGGACTGGTTTAGGTGCTTTGCCAACCCCTGAAAAGAGATGTGGTGTACAATATTATGGACACTACAGTCTCGGAAAGAAATGCAGTGACCACAGTAAAAAGAAGTTGTTATATTTGTGTTTGTCACCACCATGTGGCCATATACTGCACCATGCATGAGGTCAACAGGAGAGTTATAACCAGGAAGACTACACATGATTACTAAAAAATGCAATGACTTGTGCTGTTTTGTTTACTTTGATCTCTACGCATTGGTATTTCTTTTCTTTTTTCCACTTTTGTTTTGTCTTGAAAGTTTTGTTTTGTTTTGATTTGACTGATAATGTATAAGAAAGGGGTAGGACCAGAAAAGTTCTTTACTTCATCCTACACCCTTTTTGAACATGGTCCAGTTATTACTTGTGTTGTTACAGAGAGTTTGCAAAATATGTTTACTATTATTTCCATTTGTTCTTGTATTCCTGCCTATATGTTTTGTTTTGTTATTTTAACATGTTCGAAATAAAAAATCAATATCAATATCTATCTAAAAATGATTGTATCTGCTGGCTGTTGTAGTCCAGTTGTAGCTAAGAATGAGATGGAGGAGGAGAAGAAGAAGATGAAGGAGATGAAGAAGAAGAAGAAGAAGAAGATGATTATGATGATGAAGAAGGAGATGATGATGATCAAGTTTCAGCAATGCAAAATGCATGGAATTTGGTTTACTACCTAATGTAAATGAGTCATAATAATGGGTTCAACAACACAATAAAAAGTCTTGAACACCATGTTGGTATTTCAAAAAAGGTGAGTGAGAATGTTGAGCCGAATAAAGAAATAAGTAGCAAACAAAGACCACGGTTCAGAAATTATATTTATAAAGAGCCTATAACATTTAATCTCATTATAGCATAGCAGTTCTAATTATTGTCATATTTCATCATTTAAAGCACTATTAAACTCTAGAAAAAAACCTCACTAAACAAAAGGAATATGTCATTTACAAAGAAGTGTTGGAAAAAAAAACACCTTTGTGTGAGCATTTGAGCACAACACAAAGTTGGAAAATACACACACCAGAATGACAATGTCAAATGTATCTTTACACCCCAAAAAAATGGTTTGCCCTGTAGTTCTCTGTGAGTCCCCCATGAATTTCTTACATTTAAATAAAAATTACACCAATTGATTAATCTATCAACTATATGGAATAGAATAGAATAGACTAGAACTTTATTTGTCATTGTACAAGTACAACAAAATTTGAAAGTGCAATTCTTATCAGTGCAAAGATCAGTATAAAAAGAATTAAAAACATAAAACACACACACATTCATTTCTACATTCTACTGGGCACCAACATTTTGCACAAAAAGTCAGGAATCAAGACTTAGCAGCATTTAGTATGGTTATGGCTCGGGGATAGAAGCTGTTCTTTAGTCTGTCCGAGCTCTTATTGTCCTGTAACATCTGCCCGAGGGCAGAAGTTATATCAATATTAATGTTAATGAATTTTAATAATAAAAAAGATTTTAGATTAGATTTAGCTCTTGGTGCCTTGTTATTCTTCAGACTTCTTTCACTGCGCACAGCACCAGTCATTTGGTTTGCATTTGTATTTGCATTTGGTTTGCATGACATTGCCATGAGCAATGGCAGCGTCCACGAAACGAGGAACGCCACAGACAGAACAGGACTGAGCTGCAGCTCTATCTCAGAGTCCACTGTCCACTTTGCAATGTTTTGTTGTCATCAATAAGAGCTCTTATCGACTACTACTGCTAGGAAGAGCTCTTCTCAAGTGTTTTATTTTACACATCATCACATTGTCTACCCTAATCACCTATTGTCTGCCTGTCCTCCTTCAGAGAGGGATCCCTCCTCCATTGCTCTTCCTGAGGTTTTTTTTTTCCAAGTTTAGTACTGAGAACTAATACTTACCAGGCTGACCAAGGCCTGTTCCACCAACTGAAACAGAGGGATGGATCAATTACTTATTATTACTCCAGATGACTACCATTATCAAATGTGTTGACAGAGAGTGATCTTGATAAGAATAAAAATGTCACGTGAGAAACATTACAACATTGTTTTTGCCCCCTTAAACCTGCATGCACATTGTTCTCTGCACACTGTGTTAGAGCAATAATATAAAGAAAAACAAATACATTTCTCAAGTAACCACCAGACTTACCACCAGAAGGCTGAACACCAGCTCCACCTGTAATGTAAAAATAAAGAAACATCTGAACACAAATTCTGAATGACTGTCACTAAATGTAATGATGATGATGATGATGATTATTATCATTATTATTATATCTGAGTGAGGTTAAACTGCAGAATATATATTTAATGTGCATATTTACTAAGACCTGTTCCAGCTGTGAAATGAAAACATATATACAATAAATAAAGCAATATAGTCTGATATACAGTAACTTTCCTAAGACATGGTGTGAAAATGTATTGGGCAGCTGTATCATTTCTTCCGACTCACCATTTGGTTGCAGAACTCCAGCACCAACTGTCAAAACAGTCAGAAATAAAAGTTAGCAAAAGTCAAGACATATGACATTAATAGATTTGGTAAATCCAAAAACACGTTTTAGCAACTCACCGCCTGGTTTTGCATGTGCCACGGATGGGTAAAAAAGAGAATAAAATAGAAAAATTAGCCAAATTGTAAAATGAAGTATAAAATGTTTAATACCCTGTTTTCTATCAATTGTAACTGCACACAAAGTACAGCAGCCTTGGATGAATATATAAAACAGCGAATATAAAATGGAGAGCCATGGAAACCACAGTAATATAACTGAATAACTGATTCTTTTTTTTATTACAGTGCAGACACACAATGAAACACAACACAACAGAGAAGAAGTGATGTCAGAAGTCCAGGTCATACCAAACAGCGATCTGTTGGAAGGTGATATTCTAAAGCAGGGGCTTCGCAGCACAAGATACATAAAACACTAGATCAATAAATAATAGATCAATCCTCTGTTCGGTGTCTGTGGCACTTCTTGTGACATTTGTCTCATTTTACAAATTTCAAAATCTCGAACTACTCTGGAAAAAATCCCCTGCTCTAGAAGGTCAAAGAAACAAGACTACTGCTTTTCAGAATAAAACCAATAGAGGGCAAGCATTTACTTTATCATTTAAGAACGATCTCAATGGAAAGAGGAGGGATTACATTCAACGTCAAACTATCAACAACATCATGGACAACCATGTTGACTAAATCAAACACTGTGTACAGACACTCCAAAATGTTAGCTATTAGGAATGCTAGCAATGGGGTTAGCTTCAGGGCAAACCATTAGGCACACACAAGCAAGAGAAACTGTTAGTAAAGGTAAAAGGTGAGTAAATACGTGCGTGAGAGGGGACTACTGTCTGTAGAAAGATTAAATCTCAAAGGCCATTAGTTACAACATATTTGGCGAGTCAGAAACAAGCTCTATCAACACCCTAGTTAGCATTTCATCACATCTGACATTTGATGAGAGCCTGGCCGAAAGCACAGCTGCTCGGATGGTCTTAAACTTTTAACAGAGAAAACTAGAATTCCTTTACAAGGACGTTTGATAAACTGCTGTTGGCAGAAAATGCCACTCTCATGGAATTTGTAATAAACAATGTTAGATGTTTGAAAATGCTGAAACTCAATAGTATTTGGACTTACTACACTTGAAAAAAAAACCTGAATTAAAGCAGAATACCACTCTATAAATAATTATATTACTGAGGTCCAAAACAATCTGATCCATATTTATGGAAAGAACCGATTCTCCCAAGACAGAAACCAGAGACCTATGATTTGTAGTATCATGGCATGTGAAAATGAAGCAGCTGGAGACCTTTCAAAAAAAAATGAATAGGAAACTAATGTGGCAGAACCATAGAATCCTTGAAATACTTTCATTTCTATAACAACAAGCGCTCATCCTCTACAGCTGTGTTATCAAGCCAGAACTAGACTGTATATTCAACAAAACTAAATCTCTCTGGTTGGTGTCTTTGTTTTAATGTGAAAACATCAAGGATTCTAGCTCTGGTTTCTGGCTTGGGATTCACAAGTACTGATCTGGCTATCCTTGACAATGAGAATAACATATAACAGTGAATAACAGTATGAATTTGAGTACTTTTCTGCGATAATTCTATTGTTTTCACTTTTGAAGGTTGTTCATGCAAACAACAAGTCTTACTGGGCTCTGGGACCTCTGGGGCCTTGCCAGTTGCAACAACAGGTGTGGGTGCTGCCAAAAGACAACAGGTTCCATTTTTATCTGTTGCAGTTGAAATAAACATAGAGAAGGGAAACTTGCATCGACAGAAGCTATAAGTGTGACCTTGGCACTGCCATAGTGGGAAGAGCGTTGCGTTAAGGTGGTCAACAGCTGCTAGCACTAGCAGTGTAGCTAACACATTAGACCTGAGGGGCCGGGGGAGGTAAAAGGTGAAAAGTGATGGGGATATTAGAATATGGGCAGGTGACTTGCACAGTGCTGTAAAATGCTGTAACTCAGGAGGTGGAGTGCAAATGGCAGAGAGCAGATGAAATAGTGTGGTGGATTAACAAATGCTAAGCTCCTGACGATGCACTGCTGAGGTCCTGCCAGCGGCCTGGTAAAGAACTCTCAAAAGGCCTCTAAAGTTTAAAAGCAAACACAGTTATACTTTCTTCATGGCTATTATTCAATCTGTAGTTTAGATTTTACATGTTACAAATGCAAAAACATTTTCAGCAAATTTCTAAGCAAATTTAAGATTCTGCCAGATAACTATGTTAACATTTGTATCTCTCTACCTGGGCCAGGAGTTCCTCCAAGAAGTATGTCCTTTGCTGCAAAGATGAGGTAAAAAAAAAAAAAACAGTTTACGCACAAAAGAAAAACAATCCCCCGAACACTGGTTAATGACTAAATAAAGAAACATTACAGATGACCTAACCTGGTTTTCCAGCTATGGGAACGCCAGTACCACCTACTCCCCCTACAGCAGTACCATCTGGAACACCAGCCACAACTGTACCTGGAGTTGCCCCTGGTGAATGCACTCCAGTTCCAGTGATGCCTGCTCCGCCAGGCACACCTAAGGGCAATGAGGTATGAAAAGATGATAAAAAGCAGTTGTTATTAGAGTAGTTATTATCTTTGAAATCTTTATTCATCCAGGAAATGTCAAATGAGCACATACGTCCATTCTCAGTCACGTCTTACTCTATGTTCACAGATGCCAAATACAGCATTGCTCACTACTGAGCAGTTCTGCTCCAGTTGGAGGTTAAATGGCTTGCTTAAGGGCACCTCAAAGAAATCTTCTGAACAGTAGTGTGGGGGGGGGTTCAAAGTCACAACGCTGCTTTTATTTGGGGGGAAATATTTGGTTAACATACTCGTAGGTGAGTAAAACACTTCTGAATTAGATTTAGCACAACACTTTCCAAGTCAAAGATGTCGCACCACATCTTTGTGAAATAAGTGTTTCTATTTTTCTTTTTCTTTCTTTCTAACTCCTTCTTGTGTCACAATAATAGCTCCCCCATACAACTGCCCTGTTGCTAGTGGTCTTCTACGAGTGCAATGAATGACTTTTAAGCAGTTGTTATAAAAATGCAACTGACTTTCAAATGCTCAGACTTTGTACTGAACACATCAGGAATCAGATTGCACATAACTAAGAGTTTCAGTCATTGGTACATTTATTTATACTACCATATTTAGCAGCTTTGGCACCAGCAGGTCCAGGTCCTACACCTCCTGTTCCTCCTACTCCGACTCCCTCCAGTCCTCCAGCTCCAAGGCCAGCTCTTGTGCCTCCTTGAACCCCAGCAATAAAAAAAAAAGAAAAATAATGTATCATCACATGTATTTTCACCAATGTTTTCAGCCAAAATTGAATGAATTGACTAGATATCTGTTTAACATCTTTTAAAGAGTATCTACAAAAGAATAGAAGTTTCATTTCCAAATGAGGTACGCTATGCAAAATTCGAAGACAATGGCCATTCTGGCAAATGGATGGATTAAAATAAAATACATTATTGTAATTTCAAGAATTCAACAATGTATTCATTTTAAGCATGGGATCAACAGTGATTTGTGGAATATAAAGTGATGAGTTTTAAGAAGCATTTTCTTTCTGAAAGTGGACCAAGTTTATTGTGGCACTGGTTTGGAATAAAACACAATCAATCTTATAACTGACAAGAGAAAGAAGCACTGCATGGATCTGTAACCTTGTGCTCTATTGGAAATGTGGATTAACGTTCAAAGAAAAATACTGTAATACCAAGGCACCCTGTCTCAGGTCGAATCAAAAAGCCTTTACTGTATGACTTGGGCAGCCATACCGACATGTACGCCGGCTCTGATGAATGACAGAAGCTAAGGTGTGGGCTTGGCTAGTACTAGGATGGAAGACCTGCCAAGAGAACTGAGTTGCAGCTGGAAGTGGTGTTGATGGGCCAGTAGGGGGCAGTCTTCCCTGTGGTTCTGATTATTTTAAAATATAATAATGAATTTAAAAAAATCCCAGTGCAGTGACGGGGACACTGTGCTGTAGGAGATGTCGTCCTTCGGATGAGACGTTAAACCAAGGTCCTGACTCACTGTGGTCATTAAAGATCCCATGGCACTTCTTGCAGCGAGTAGGGGGTTCCCCGGTGTCCTGGCAAAATTCCTAACCTAATCACCCCCCGCCCATATAACTGGCTCAATGATTCCTCCCTCTCCACCTCAAGCTGATGTGTGGTGAGTGTTCTGCTGCCGTGCATCACCCAGGTGGTGCTACACATTGGTGGTGGATGAGGTGAATTTCCCCCTTCAATGTGAAGTGCTTTGGGTGCCCCAGATAAAGCGTTATATGAATGTAATACATTATTAGGCTTTTAAATTAACCTGAGATAAAGTGCCTTAGTACTGCAGGAATTTTTTTAACTTAAAATCATTTTATCGCTATCTTTGACTTCACATTATGTGTATGTGATCTGCTGTGGTTGATCAGGGTTCCCACTCAACTTTCCCTGACCTCCTTTTTTCACATTCAGTGATATACAGGATCTGATGATAGATACTCAATTTGGCCAATGACAGAAAAACCTGATTGAGCCAACTTCACACACTTGTCCTTCCATTCAAAGACAGAACATCAGACAGTGCCGTCATAAATATCCATAAACCTAGTTCCAAATTGTTTAGTTGGCTAACAAAGCGCAACAACCAATGACAAGGGTTAGGCCTAGGCTGCCAATGTCAGTATGCATATCCTCACTCTTGATAACAACAACTGGAAGCAATTGGGATGGCTGACACTGGTGGCTTGAAAGAGTGTGCTCAGGAGGTCAAAACCAAAACCCTCATATTTCCAGGACATCTGATCAATTTTATCATTTTCCACGTGTTTCCCATGACTGGAAAACTAGTCTATAAATTTCCAGGTTTTCGAGGAAGCGTGGGAGCCCTGTTGTTTTGTAGTGGTTCTTAACATTATCAATAATGTCAACAAGATTATCCTAAAATCATTTCCAATGCAAATAAATAAATCTTACCATACTTGGCAGCTTTGGCTGCAGCATAACCTGAAATATCAATAATATTCAATTGTCAAGGAGCAATATAATATTTGCAAGCGTTAACACTGAACTTGCTATTATATGAAGAAAACTGTAGAAGTGCTTTACATTTACACTGAGTTATCTGTTCCTTTCAAATCAATTTACTTACCTCCATATCCAGCACCAGGTACTCCCCCTGCTACTCCTCCTGGGACTCCTCCTGGCACCAATCCACCTCCCAGGCCTGCTCCTGGGACTCCTGTTGGAATGTAGACACATTTATTACCTAAATTACTTTGAAGTGGAACTTTTTTTTAAGCAAACTAGCCAAAAAAGGATATTCAACTAAACAAAATAAATAAAACAAAAAACTATGTATGTATATTGTCAGAGTTAGGCCACACTCACCATATTTAGGAGGTTTGGCACCAGCTGCCAATGCTGTAACACACCCCAACCCACCCAGAGAAAGTTACATCAAAAAGCAGTTTTGTGATTTATTGTCGTAAAGACATTTTCCTTTAACAAATCAAAATCTTAAGGCTGGCCACAACCCTTACAGCCATATCCTGGAAAGGACCCTGGGACTCCACCTGGAACTCCTCCAACCCCACCACCTGGGACTGTTCCTGCACCACCTGGACCTGTGATAAAATAAAGATTAATGTATAAATATGTTGGAAGCAAAAATGTTTTGAAACATGTAAAATGTTGATGTATGGTTCTGTGATGTGTTTTCCTTGGAAAATGTTAATCCTCGCTACCATATTTAGCAGCTTTAGCAGCAGCAGCAGCAGCAGCAGCAGGATATCCTCCAGCTAATCCCCCTCCTGGTACTCCAAGTCCTCCTGCCCCAAGACCTGCTCCTACACCACCTGAAACCCCCCATGAATGAAATGAGGAGGGAATATTAATTGCAACAGAATTTTAGAAAATGTAATACTGTGGTTCCACTAATAGTAGTTTCTATTTTGGTTTCTGTTAAGTACAACTTCAAAACTATTTTGCTAGCTACTCTTATTATTTGTCCATGAAGATATTACTATTATTACTATTAGATTCCAATTTGAAACTTGAACTTTTCTAACCACAGCTGCACCATGCTGTGTCTGAATAATACAATTTGGTCATACAAGTATACACAAAAAATAGGTGGAAAGATGTCCAAAACAATCTACCATATTTGGGTGGCTTGGCTTCAGTCTTTTGCTAACATACCTGGAAAACCTTCAGCACCAAAGCCTGGCACTGCACCCCCAGGCACACCTGACAAATTGGATGAAGGGAAAGATTAATTTATCATATCAAGACGTTTTCCATTATTATAAAATCTACTGACTTTTTCCCTGAGAGAATATTTAAAAATGTACCATATTTGGGAGGTTTACCAGCAGCTCCGTAGCCTGGGGACACAAATTAGGAAAAGTCATCATGATCACATTCAGAAATTGGACATGTCTCAAACCGCAATAAGCTACCTCAGTGGCATTCGTGACAATGGACATGTCCTCTTCCCATATATAGTAAAGTGACTATCAACAATAATCCATGATTTCCACAAACATAAAGGCCATGCACTCTTTCAGCTCAACCTTGGCCCTGCCTAAGGCAAGGCATGGAAGGCAGCTGCCCCTGACCTACCGCCTGGCTGTTGGTATCCTCTGCCTAGTACACCACCGGGTACACCCAGTGGGACTCCATATCCACCCCCAGGCACCAAACCACCAGCTCCGAGACCTGATAAATGGACATGCCAGCAAGTTATTATCAATAATAATTGCATATTATGGTATATGAGAAGCTGGGAGATCTTGAGCAGGCATTTCAATGAGCAGACTGAACATGGCAGATATTTGCGAGTTAATTCATACTACCATATTTAGCAGCTTTGGCTGCAGCAGAATACCCCCCTGCTCCTACTCCTCCTGGTACTCCACCAGGCACTCCTCCTAACCCTCCAAGTGCTCCTGCTCCGAGGCCTGCTCCTGCAACTCCTGCTCCTACAGTGAAGGATGGACAAATTTCAAAGTTGGCAACAATAGAGCTGTGATTTTTTTTTTCCTGCCTGGGTGTCACACAAATCTGGAGCAACTCTGATGACGATGAGTGGGGCATTTATTTTGCAGTCATAGGGCAGCACCTGTGATGGATTTGTGTGGATGATGGTACCTTTTCATAGTTCAGAACTGACCAGCTCAGAGCACTGCTACGAAAATGTCTTATTTGGATGAATAGATCACAGGTCTCAAAATGGTGTATTGAACGCCTATCTTCCAATGGGGATGCAGACTTACTTCATTCAAGAAAGGAACCAAAAAAATGTTCTTTTTGAAGGCTACCCTAATCCATAGATGGTCCTAAGCATAAATATGATGCTGATTTGTGGTATTGTCCAGCTAATTTGCATTTTGAATCACTTATCGCAATTGTCTGTCGTCACTATTGATGATCTACCCATTAAAAAAAGTTTTAATACATTGCAGTACAGGCCTGTTTCGTGCGTCATGCACTCATCAGCTGCATCGCGCACTCATCAGCAAAAAAAAAAAAAAAAAAATCTTTGTTGTATAGTCAACTTGGCAGCTGATGATTACGTGCCACACGAAACAGGCTTGTACTGTATGAATTAGTTTTTTTCCCTACATCTTTCTCATATATATATATATATATAGTGTGTGTGTGTGTGTGTGTGTGTGTGTGTGTGTGTGTGTGTGTAATTTGCTGACCCTCTTGAAAGTCAATTGGAATAAAAGTGTCTGCTAAATGAGAATTTACGTGTCTACAAAGTCATTCTCCCAAATATTATCACAAGAACACCTTGGTTCCCTGTCTAAAGACTATTTGAATAACATCCAATTTGAAACCAGGCTTAAAGTCACAATCCTAAAGATTTACATGCAAGCACATTTCTTTTATACTTTCTATCCAAATCACAAACACTTTTGTATTTTCTCATGTTTAATGTTTATTGTGAGGCAGGACTTAATGATATGTCCCTCTGTCATGCTTCTTATGTTCTACCATGTACCAGCCAAATGCAGAAGAAAAAGCCAGGTAATAGCAACTTTGAGAACGAAGTGAAGTTTTGCGGCAAGCAAACAGATATGGCAGAGCAAGCTTGTAAAAGATATTTACCAGCAAATACTACAGCGTCAATAGCTCAAACCTAGATTCACCCACTTTCTTTGGTGGGGAAGATGTGACTTAACGGTAATAGTGACTCAAAGAAAGTTGACTCAGTTCATCTGGGCCCAACATTTCATTGACAGAAATGTTTCATCACTCATCTAAGTGACCTCTTCAGTCTAAACTGACTGTAACAATAACAGACAGAATGAAACACTAGCTGCAGGTATCCCCACCCTTATAAACAATACTGTTGCATAACAACCAAAATCAATGATCAGTTTCATATGCAAATATGGGTGTGACCATTAACTAGGGTTTCAATGACCATGTGTATATTCACAGAGGACTTGGGAATGTTTGCAATCACAGCATTGTAAAATGGCAACAGATGTACTCTTAGCCCCCCCCCTCCACCCCTCCACCCCTCGGTTCAGGGACGGTCGCTCCCTCTTCCCTCTTTGACTCTCCGTTCAAACCAGCGTTCCTCCCTGTCAAGGATGTGCAGATCATCATCCTTGAAAGAGTGGCCACTGGCCTGTAGATGGGCATAGACTGCGGAGTCCTGGCCTGACGGGTTAGCTCTTCTGTGTTGTGCCATCATCTTGGCCAATGTCTGTTTAAAATCCCCAATTCCAATGAAGTTGGGACGTTGTCTAAAACATGAATAAAAACAGAATACAATGATTTGCAAATCCTTTTCGACCTATATTCAATTGAATACACTACAAAGACAAGATATTTAATGTTCAAACTGATGACCTTTATTGTTTTTTGCAAATATTCACTCATTTTGAATTTGATGCTTGCAACACGTTCCAAAGAAGCTGGGACAGGGGCAACAAAAGACTGGGAAAGTTGAGGAATGCTCAAAAAACACCTGTTCGGAACATTCTACAGGTGAACAGGTTAATTGGAAACAGGTGAGTGTCACGATTGGGTGTAAAAGGAGCATCCCCGAAAGGCTCAGTCGTTCACAAGCAAGGATGGGGCTAGGTTCACCACTTTGTGAACAACTGCGTGAGCAAATAGTCCAACAGTTTAAGAACAACGTTTCTCAACGTACAATTGCAAGGAATTTAGGGATTTCATCATCTACAGTCCATAATATCATCAAAAGATTCAGAGAATCCAGAGAAATCTCTGCACATAAGCGGCAAGGCCGAAAACCAACATTGAATGCCCGTGACCTTCGATCCCTCAGGTGGCACTGCATTAAAAACCGACATCATTCTGTAAAGGCTATTACCACGTGGGCTCAGGAACACTTGGGAAAACCATTGTCAGTTAACACAGTTCATCGCTACATCTACAAGTGCAAGTTAAAACTCTACCATGCAAAGCGAAAGCCATATATCAGCAACACCCAGAAACACCGCCGGCTTCTCTGGGCCCGAGCTCATCTGAGATGGACTGACGCAAAGTGGAAAAGTGTGCTGTGGTCTGACGAGTCCACATTTCAAATTGTTTTTGGAAATCATGGACGTCATGTCCTCCGGGCTAAAGAGGAAAAGGACCATCCTGATTGTTATCAGCGCAAAGCTCAAAAGCCAGCATCTGTGATGGTATGGGGGTGTGTTAGTGCCCATGGCATCATGGGTAACCTGCACATCTGTGAAGGCACCATTAATGCTGAATGGTACATACAGGTTCTGGAGCAACATATGCTAGCATCCAAGCAATGTCTTTTTCAGGGACGTCCCTGCTTATTTCAGCAAGACAATGCCAAGCCACATTCTGCACGTGTTACAACAGTGTGGCTTCGTAGTAAAAGAGTGCGGGTACTAGACTGGCCTGCCTGCAGTCCAGACCTGTCTCCCATTGAAAATTTGTGGCGCATTATGAAGCGCAAAATACGACAACGGAGACCCCGGACTGTTGAGCAACTGAAGTCGTACATCAAGCAAGAATGGGAAAGAATTCCACCTACAAAGCTTCAACAATTAGTGTCCTCAGTTCCCAAACGCTTATTGAGTGTTGTTAAAAGGAAAGGTGATGTAACACAGTGGTGAACATGCCCCTGTCCCAGCTTTTTTGGAACGTGTTGCAGGCATCAAATTCAAAATGAGTGAATATTTGCAAAAAACAATAAAGGTCATCAGTTTGAACATTAAATATCTTGTCTTTGTAGTGTATTCAATTGAATATAGGTCGAAAAGGATTTGCAAATCATTGTATTCTGTTTTTATTCATGTTTTAGACAACGTCCCAACTTCATTGGAATTGGGGATTTTAAACAGACATTGGCCAAGATGATGGCACAACACAGAAGAGCTAACCCGTCAGGCCAGGACTCCGCAGTCTACGCCCATCTACAGGCCAGTGGCCACTCTTTCAAGGATGATGATCTGCACATCCTTGACAGGGAGGAACGCTGGTTTGAACGGAGAGTCAAAGAGGGAAGAGGGAGCGACCGTCCCTGAACCGAGGGGTGGAGGGGTGGAGGGGGGGGGCTAAGAGTACATCTGTCCCAGCTTTTTTGGAACGTGTTGCAGGCATCAAATTCAAAATGAGTGAATATTTGCAAAAAAAACAATAAAGGTCATCAGTTTGAACATTAAATATCTTGTCTTTGTAGTGTATTCAATTGAATATAGGTCAAAAAGGATTTGCAAATCATTGTATTCTGTTTTTATTTACGTTTTACACAACGTCCCAATTTCATTGGAATTGGGGTTTGTAATTTTCCTGATGTACAAGTCACGGCAATCCTCCTGGCAATGGACACACCTATTTGCGTATGAAACTGGTCATTGGTTTTGGTCGTTATGCAACTGCATTGTTTATAAAGGTGGGGATACCTGTAGTCAGTTTAGACAGAAGAGGTCACTTAGATGAGCGATGAAACATTTCTGTCAACAAACGTTGTGCCCAGATGAACTGATTCAGGCTTCTTTGATTTTCTTACCTGGATTATTGAGCAAGCATAACGGTACTACTGATTGTTTTATCCAACACCACTGCAGCTATCATGTCAGTAAGTTAAACAAAAAAGACTATCTTCAAGATTGTAACTGAGTTGGATTTACTCTTTAAATCCAAGAAAAATTAACATACCATACTTTGCAGCTTTGGCTGCTGCTGAGTATCCTCCTGCTCCTGGTACTCCTCCTGGTATGCCCCCTGGTACTCCTGCTCCTCCACCTACTACTCCTGCTCCTGGTAAACCTCCTGCCCCTGGGACTCCTTGAGGCAAGGAGTTAAAAAAGACAAATGGACCAAGCTACACTTACAAAAACATCTTGAATAATGTAGCGAATTCGGGGGGCAGTCCGGGACCGCCACAGCCGGGACGCGAACCCGTTGCTCCCACACCGCAAGCGACAACATTAACCAGTTGACTAAAGGGTCCGACCCGTTAGTCAAGGACCAACGTGTCTACTTATCCATGCACGTTACAATAATATTATAGCAAGATCTCGAAAAAATGCCATAAAATGTCAAAGGAAAGTATAAATCCTGTAGGATTATAATAGGAACATTGATATGATTTTTTCCGAGTGAAATTTTGTCCAATGTTAGTAAGTGTTTTCAGTTATACTACCGTATTTCGCAGCTTTGGCAGCAGCAGAATATCCTCCAGCTCCTACCCCAGGTACTCCTCCTGTTCCTCCCAGACCTCCTAGTCCTCTGAATCCTGCTGCCCCTATGTTTGAGCAAAGATATGCATCTATTAGGGTTCCACCTAGCTTAGTCTGTTCATGTATATTATGAGTATGTCAGTTGTATACCATATTTAGCGGCCTTGTCTGCCAGTGAATATCCGCCAGCCCCTGGTACCCTTCCTGGAACACTTCCAGGTACCCCTCCTGGTACCCCTCCTGGAACACTTCCAGGTATTCCTGCTCCTCCAGCCACTACTCCAGCCCCTGGAACTGGAACTCCTATGGAGCAGCCATGTCCAATGTACAAATGGATAATATTGACACCCACCATGGTGCAATTTGAACTCTTTATATATGTGTGTGTGTGTGTGTGTAACACACACACACACATATATGTATATATATATGTATGTATATATATATGTGTGTATATATATATATGTATATATATATGTGTGTGTGTGTATATATGTATGTGTGTGTATATATATATGTATGTGTATATATATATGTATGTGTATGTATGTATGTATGTATGTGTATGTGTGTATGTGTGTATGTGTGTATATATATATATATATATATATATATATATATATATATATATATATATATATATATATATATAACACTTACTTTCGGGTTATGTAAATGGTTATATGTAATCTTATATGTTTAATGTTTTCAATACCAATGAATATGTTTGTAGAAAAACATAGGTAAACAAATATAAAAACTCACCATATTTAGCAGCCTTGGCACCAGCTCCATAGGCTGTGGTAAAATTGAATATTTCAAGTTATGTATGCATAAGATAACACTTTACTACAGCTACCATCATAACAAAGAGGTGAGATATTACATTATTGAAAAGGGACATTGTGTTTTCTGTGTAATTCAGTGATGTCCTCTTAGCAGCAAGGTTACTTTACCTCCTGGCACTTGCCCGGGATAGAGTCCAGCTGCTCCAGGCACACCTCCTGGCACTCCCCCTAAACCACCCAGACCACCCAAACCAGCACCTGGTCCACCTGTATATATGAGAATTAACTTCAATCAAACACATACTGAATTAATTTATCTTTAGGGTTTTTTTCCATTTGTTTAGTATTGATGAAATAGCATTGTGCTGATGAAGAGTGTGGTACCATATTGAGGAGCTTTAGCCTGAGCAGGTAAAATACCTCCTGGCCCCACTCCTGAAGGAAGAGAGAGTTGAAGATATCTGGTGAGTTTTTTGTTTTAATTTTTTGTGTTCTTCTACTCTATTCTGGTGTATTCTTCTCTTTTACCTGACCCCACAAAAAATACCAACCAGTTCCAATAGGGTAGCCAGGCTTTGACCCAGGGCCACCTTTTCCACCTGGAAGTCCAGTACTGCCAGCACCAAAGCCCCCATAACCTGTGACAACATAATTGGGCACATCATTAACCCATGTATTTGTGGTGATGGTGTAGTTATTCCAAAACAATAAAAACGAACATAAAATGTTAGCTGTACCAAACGGAAGTTTGCTGCCACTGGGTTTTGTCCCATAGCCACCTGTGAAGAAAAAACAAAAAACAAAACACCCCATCCATCAGTGCTCCCACTTGAGCACGTACACACATGCACAGTTAGATGCACAGTTTCATTTTATCCCAACAGATCTAAAGAGCACAGCCTATTAGGCAGCAATTATCTGGTACATTGTTCATATTTCTAACTACAACACAATTATTTCAAATGACATCAATTTGAGTTGATTACTCAATTGCTCAAAGGTAATGTTGGCACTAGGTTCTTTTCACCTCAAAAGTAAAAAATACATGTTATTCCTCTTACCTGCAGTTCTATTTATCCATCTAGATTGTTTCGGTGGGAGTTGCTGAGTTTTGGAGATATCGGCCGTAGAGACGTGTGCTTTCTAGGTTGCTTGGTTGTCTACCAACCACCCAAACATAACAATTATTTTTTAAATGAACTCTGAACTGTTAACTTCAGTGGTTCTCAAATATGATAGCATTATAATGGCTGGTGATTTTAATATGCACATTGAAAACATCTCAGATTCTCTTGCAACCAACTTTTTAAATATTACCAACTTTTTTAACCTTGTTCAACATGTGTCCGGCTCTATGTATGATCATGATCACACTCTTGACATTGTTTTTGTTCTCACTCTGACCTTGAACTCTCTTTTCATGTTTGTTTTTGTCTCTGACCACAAATGCATTGTTTTTGACACCATGCTTCACTCACTCTGCAGCTACTTTTTCATCCTGTTTCTTTGATTCCTATACCCCCCCCTCCACCTGACTCCTCCAATGTTAATGATCTTGTAACCTGGTTCAATGATCAGTGTGCTTCTGTGTTAGATAACACAGCTTCCTACACTACCAGGTCGTTTTTGTCTACTAACTCTTGCCCCTGTATTAACAACAACATCCATCATCTGAAAAGGGAAGTCAGAAAAATTGAGTGTAGGTGGAAGAAATCCAAACTCAGGGCCCATCTCCTCTGTCTGAAAGAACTGCTGTCCATGCTAAACCAAAATGTGAAAGATGCGAGAGTTGTCTACATTGCCGGTCTAATTAGGGACAATAAACACAATCCAAGGTTCCTGTTTAAAGCCATTGACCAGCTTGTAAACCCTGCCCTCCCCTCCTCCGCAGTAGACTGAATTTTTTTTGTCTTCTTTTATGACAAAATCAGTAACATCCGTTCTAATTTTAACATTGCTAATATTTCCTCTATTTCATCAGGTTACTGTCCTACTCTCTTGTCTGATTTCTCCCCAATCTCTCTACACAATCTCACTGACACTTTATCCCTTATGCAACTGTCCTCCTGTCCTTGAGATTTAATCCTCCCCAAATTCCTCATGGAGGTCACAGTTACCCTGGGCCCTAGCCTGCTCTCCATTATTAATCTTTCTCTCACCTCTAGCTATTTTCCTGGTGGTTTTAAGATGGCGAGTGTCCAACCTATTTTTAAACAAATCCTGCGCTTGATCCAACCCTACCAAATAACTACAGACCTATTTCAAAACTACATTCATGTCCAAAATTCTTGAAAAAAATCATTACACAGCAGCTCCCTGAGGTCATTTAATGTCACAATATTTTCAATAAATTCCAACACAGCTTTCACCACCAACATAGTATAGAAACAGCACTACTAAGAATTACAAATGACATCGTCATGCAAACTGACAATGGCGAACCTTCTATCCCAGTCCTGCTTGACTAAACTGCTGCTTTTGATACTATTGATCACTCCATCTTGTGCTGAATGTTTAAATAAGTGGGTTAGTATCTCAGAATCTGTTCTCAGATGGTTCTTGTCCTATCTGTCTAACAGGAAATTTCAGGCTGTCATGGACAACTTTGTGTCCTCAATTGCCACTATACTCTGTGGAGTTCTGCAGGGTTCAATCCTTGATCCCACCTTTTTCTCAATCTACACGTTACCTCTAGGCAATGTGGTTAGCCAGTTCAATTGCATCTCTCACCACTGCTACACTGATGACATGCAGCTGTATTTATCAGTTAAGCCAAATGATATGGGTAATATTGGTGCCCTTCATGAATGTCTGGCTGCTATTGAGGAATGGATGTCACTCAATTTCCTTCAGCTCAATTCAGACAAAATGGAGGTTCCCCTTATTAGTCCTAATAAGTT
Source organism: Lampris incognitus (assembly GCF_029633865.1). Taxonomy (NCBI): domain Eukaryota; kingdom Metazoa; phylum Chordata; class Actinopteri; order Lampriformes; family Lampridae; genus Lampris; species Lampris incognitus. The sequence continues at coordinate 27,035,032 of NC_079217.1, read as the reverse complement.
TGTCTCAGATGTGAAACTTTGCATCGGCCCTCTGGCTACCAATGCTAAACCCCCCTCAAGAAATCTGGGTGTACTCTTTGACCAAAATCTGAATTTCGACCTACACATAAACAAGCTTGTACAAATCTGTTTTTTCCAACTCAGGAAAATCACAAAAACAAAATCAATGTTATTAACCAGAGATCTTGAATTACTAATCCATACCCTTTTTTCATGCCTTGACTACTGCAACGGTCTTTTATCCTGTCTCAGCCAAGCAGCCTTGTCCTGACTGCAACTTGTGCAAAACGCTACAGTCAGGCGGCTAACCAACACCAATCTTTGATCCCACATCACACTAATCCTCGCATCTCTTCATTGGCTCCCAGTAAATTATAGAACAGACTTCAAGATACTGCTTATCACATGTAAGGGCCTACATGGTCTTCCCCCTTTATAGATCTCCGAACTTTTGCATTCTTACTCCATCTCTAGGCCACTCAGCTCTTCCAACCAGGGTCTCTTGTCTATACCCCGCTCTCTCCGCAAATCCAAGGATGTCTGTGCTTTTGCTGTAAGGAACAGTCCCCACCCCCCCCCCCCCGTTAGATCAGCTGAGTCTGTAAACAGCTTTGAAAAACTTCTCAAAACCCATCACTAGGGGGTGTCCGGTCAGTGTAGCAGTCTATTGCATTGCCTACCAACACGGGGATCACCAGTTCGAATCCCCATGTTACCTCCAGTTTGGTCAGGCATCCCTACAGACACAATTGGCCGTGTCTGTGGGTGGGAAGCTGGATGTGAGTGTGTGTCGTGGTCGCTGCACTAGCGCCTCCTCTGGTCGGGTGCCTGTTCGGGGGGGGGGGGGGGGAGCTTAGTGTGATCCTCCCATGTGCTACGTCCCCCTAGCAAAAATCCTCCCTGACAGGTGAAAAGAAGCGGCTGGCAACTCCACGTGTATTGGAGGAGGCATGTGGTAGTCTGCAGCCCTCCCTGGATTGGCAGAGGGGGTGAAGCAACAACCTGCACAGCTCGGAAGAGTGTGGTAATTGGCCGGGTACAACTGGGGAGAAAGGGGGGGGGCAAAAAAAACCAAAACAAAAAAACCCCAAACAAAACAAAAAACCCATCACTACCGACTTACCTTCCCTGAAATGGGGCTGTAATTTTTACTTTTTTGTTTATAACTGTATAAGTATATTGTTTATTTTTCTGTATTTGTATCTGTATCTTGTGCAGCACTATGTAACTTTGTTCTAAAAAGGTGCTATATAAATAAACTCTTACTTACTTGCTTACTTACTTTTCTCGAATACAATGGAACTGGATGGCACTTGGATTGTGTTGCTCAAAGTGCCAAAAAAAAAAGAAAAAAATACACGTGAAAAACGCAACCGCAATGTCTCTTTCCAGAAATCATGACCTAGTTACTCAAAATAATCTACAGACCTTGTTGTGAGCCGTTTCATGTAGGTGTAGTTCAGTCTAAGAAAATAGTTCCTACATGAAGCTGCTCACAACAAGGTCTGTGGATTATCTTGAGTAACCGGGTCATGATTTCTGGAAAGACACATTGCTGTTGAGTTTTTCAAATGTATTTCTTTGCCGCTTTGAGCAACACAAGCCGAGTGCCATCCAGTTCCATTGTATTTGAGAGAAGGCAGACATCTGTACGGGGGACCTCTCCAAAACTTGGTAACTCACGCCAAAATGATCTAGATGGATAAACAGCACTACAGGTACGAGGAAAAATATGTATTTTTGGTTTTGGGGTGAACTATCCCTTTAAAAAGAAACCACATAATTTGTATACAATTACATTCAGCAGTGAATGTTAACACACTAAAAGGGTTAGTGAGTCCAAGTAACAGCCGAGGTTTGACCCAAGAAGGTTTTTGCTGGAGCAGAATTCCTTCTTTTGGCTTGTTTGAGAACAGTAGGCTTGTTGCTGACCAAATGGCATTGACATATTTTGAAGCTAAAACAGCAGCCTTGAGGAACATTAACCACAATCAAACTCAAATCCACCAGTGCACAGAAATGTTAGTTGTACAGTAAAAAAGTGATTTTAGTCATTGTCATGTCTCCATTTTAATCATATTATTATACTTAGTATAGATTCAGAAAATTCGTAAATATAAATATTGTTTTATCTAAGACTGAACTGCAAGTCCAGTGATCATTATGTTTGGATTTAATGACAATACTTGAAGTGTAAAAACATGAGCGATGGGGGTATGGAAACAGAGGACAATGTGTCAGTTCATGCAACTACTATATTTGCATTTATGATAAAGATCAGATAGCTATAGACTACTGGGTGTTAAACATGGCACCAGTTCCCTTTAAAAACCTTTTGACTAAACATTATTACCAATAACTGGATTTTCTAAATACTGACAGGAATCTGTATGAAAGAAAGCTTACTATTTGACAGCAATTTAAAAGTATAGTGAAATTGCTATACGATTGTTCTCTGAATTCTCTACAAAGCAGATGGCGGAGGCTTTGTTCTGATTTTGAGGTCATGATCATAAAATGCATGATCAAGTAATACTTTTTATAAATTCCTTCCGGGGCCTCAAAAACAGATTACCATCATCCTTTGAAACAGAATCCATTAGGAAAACCACCATACAAAACCTCAGGGAAACACCCATAAAAGTACTCATTGGTCAGGCCAGAAGGGTAGTAGGACTGTCCAAGTAGTGAGGGAAACAGAACTGCAACACCAACAGTTGTCAGCAGTATATATAAAAAAAAAACACAGCAGTCACCAGTTCATTAATAAACAACAGGGCACGCTGCATTGTGAACAGTTACATTTAGATCACATACCTTGGGCTTTGGGTGATTTCAGAGGGTATCCATGGAACACTCCTGGTTGCATTGGCCCACCATATCCACGACCACCTACAATAAAAGTTCAGAGAAACAAAAACCCCATCAAATCCTAATCAGCCAATCCTAGTTATCTACACAATACTACCAATGAAAATATTGTAGTATGTTGGAATAACTATCAAATAAGATACCATTGGGTAGTCCTCCCTGTCCTCCACCTGGCACTGTAAAAAAATAAATCCAATATCCAGTCACACACAAACAGACAAAGGATGTCGGCTTTCATTAAGATAATACCCATCAGTCATAGAAGAAAAATAAAATACAATTTAACAGTCATGACATGTACCAAGAAAAGTTTTAGACCCTACATGATTTGGGACCGAGTCCAGTGCCAGTGGCCACTCCAGGCAGAACTCCGCGTCCACCAAATCCTGGAAATTTGAGTAGGAAAGACCTGAGCTGTGTTTATCTACTCTACCAACAGTACACTAACAAGCAGTTGTTTGCATAGCCAGTGATAGATGAGATATTAAAAGACATTATCTGATAAAATGGTCATTCTGATCAGTCTGTCGCACCTTGTCCTGGCACCACACCACCATGGTAAAGTCCAGGTATGCCCACTCCTGCCACCATCCAAAAGAAGAAAGTCTATCATATTTGTGTATAAGTGTTTATGTCACTGCAAATGTTAATAACTGATGTATATATAAATCATTCAATTAAGGAGCTATGTATAGGCAGGGACTTTTCTCTTTCCTGGACACACATTTCATAATAACCTTAACAAGGCAAATTCCATGCCGCTGAACAGTGTGGAAAATATTATTTAAAAGTTATTAACTAATACACAGTCATGGTCAGTTGTATTTTTTTTTCACGGTACACAGACCTGGCACTTTGGCGGCTTTCTTTGCAGCAAGACCAGCACCCCCTCCTGGAAGACCTGTCTGCGGGATGACGGGCACTGAAAGAGAGGAAAGCCTCCAATTTATAATAGACATACATGAGACTGAGCCAATGGAACATCAGCGTTAAAGTGATCAATTCATATTTCATGATTAAAAAAACGAAACAAAATGAGCCAGATGATGCATGTGCATAAATGTGTGTGTGTGTGTGTGTGTGTGTGTGTGTGTGTGTGTGTGTGTGTGTGGCTGGGAGGTGGGCCATGAATTACAGAAAGGACTGTTGATGAGCATGCAGTGTGAAGGAGACCTGGCTGTAATTTTCTGGTTTCCTAACACTCACTTTATTTTGTCGCTGACAACTTATTTGTGTTGTACATGCGCAATCTGTCAGACAAGCTCAAGCATTACCATCAAGTCTGCTTCCATCTTCCAACTCCTATCTTAAATTATTGCCCCAGCAATTAATATATAAGGGCATAAATAAATTATTCAAACGAGGGCTTTGCTATGTATAGCCAACCAACTCCTCTCTAATAACTTCTTCTTTAAGGTGCTATGTGTAATTTCACTTGAATCCTGACCTCTATTCTTCGCTGATGTGAATAACAATAACAAACCAAAGCAATCAAGACAAACAAATTCAAATAGAAAGGTAGTGGATTCACAAAACCATTAGCCACCATAAGCCATTTTGGAACACGTTTACTGCTATTACAGGATGGATATAGTTTGACAAGAACTGTGAGTGGGAGCCAAGTCTTAGGAGAGCTGGGTGTCAACCAACAATAAAAATGTCTCAGCCTATGTTTTTGAAGAAATCTGGGGATTAGGGGAGCTGTGAGTCACTTACTTTGTTTCAGTTGGTACCAACAGCAACCCATTAAGTAATTCAAAAATCAAGTTAAGCCCCAGGAAAGCCAAAATATTACTCATAGAACCTTTAATAACTTTGACTAGGGAAATTGTATGCCCCTACTCATAGAATTTGTGACTGTTCATTTGTGTGAGTGAGTGAGTGTGTGTGTGTGTGTCTTGCCTCCAGCAGGGACTGCAGCTCCAGTTCCTGCCCCTCCAGGTCCTCCTCCTGCCCCAAGCACAGTTCCTCCCGTGCCTGCTCCAATGCAAAAATGCAAACATATATAGGCTTGGGAAAAACAAGGCTAAACATACACCCTGTTTGCATGCAAGAAATTTTAAAACACAGTTAATTATGATAATACACATCATATGTATCCATTGGAGGAATCAAAATGGTGTAAAATTATATCTGCTGTTCATGTGACCCCTTAAGGACCCTTTGCTATTGAAAAGGACGAATGCAAAGGTGGTTGCCTTTGCCAGACTTGCCCTCTTTCGAAAGGAGCCAGAATAACCAATGGTACGGGACCGGCTAATTTGGCTTCAGTAGCCTGTCATCTGCTCTGTGATCAAAAGCAACATGGCTGATTTTTTTAATCCAACCCAGAGAGAACATGCATGGCATTTGCTGTGCCTCATCGAATGCTTAATTTCTTTGGCTGTCCGCTGGTGCAGGAAACGAGCTGTCAACTTCACTCTAAGGGGAGCTTGGCAGCTGGATAAAACATGTTCGTTTATTTGTTTAACCTTCCTGTCTTTTTTTGTTGTTTTTCTTTTCTTTTTTTTTTTGAAAGCCCATATTTTGTTGAACAGACATTGCGCACTGCCTGTAAATATGTACCCTGGGAGATTTTGTGGGGAAAACAGTTTGGCAGAAAAATGGGGTGTAATATGATGTTTTATCTGTGATTTTTCAGCAAAATGTGTTCTTTTAAACGTCGTGAAAAAAGCGCAGATAGAGGTTGCAATAAAGCAAAAATTCTTTCGCTTGGTGGACTCAAGTCACAGTATTTGCCAGAAAAGCCAATGCAATGAGCCTAAACTGTTGGCTCAGTGCATTAACACAATGCACTGGTCAGGAGAGTGGAGACATAACCAGAAGTGGCCCGGCTAGTCTTCAAAGCAAGAGTAATTAACTGTGGCCAAATAATTATTCTCCCTAAATAAAGTATATTCCTGATGTTTACATGTGTTTGAGTGGTTATAGGGAGAAGAGCGTTGGACTTGCATTACATGCCAGGTCATTTGTATGTTTGGCTATTAGCGATGATATTGTATACTTTTGCTTTCAGCTCCTGCAAGGGAATCTTTGCAGACTGCAGACAGTCTCTGAGGAGGGAGCAGTGATTGAGTGCTGGGCTAACTGACAAATTGCTGTTTTCACACTAATGTTACACACAATGTGCCAGAACAGCGCTCACAGCAAATCTTTTCCTAGGATACCTGAAACTTGTCACACCATGTTGGGCCGCCATTGCCTTCATGCTCAATCAGCTTTCCCTAATTTAATGTAAATCATGTGTGCATATACAGTGCATACTTTGAGGTCACTGAGGTCTTTTGGGAAGTTCACATTCTCCAAGATTTGCTGTTCCATGGTAAAAATGTGTATTTGTTTGCCAACTGGTGTTTTTCATCCCGGGTTTACATTAATGTGAAACATTCATTTTGGCTTTCTTGCTGCATAAAAGCTTACAGATCAACCAAAGACTTAGAAAGCTGCGTGTCAGCATTAAGCACACTTCATGTTTCTAGCCTTTCAACAAGCTGAAAATCAGCTTACCTCCTTTAGAGGGTTTAGGACCTTTTCCTCCCACACCTATGAACATAATAACCAGAGCTCTGATGAATTATGGTCAGCAAGATCAAAAACATACAGTATTGATCACTAGGGACCATCATCGAAACCTTTGTTTTTTCATGTCAGTGTTGCCGCTCCACTTCATGGTCAACTTAAGATCTGACTAATGTAGAGGTGTGCTTGAACCAAATTTGAACTGAATATGTGGCCAAGTTAAGACTGCTGATCACTTACCTAGACCACCTGAAGCGATGGGTAGGCCGCCACCTGGCAGAACACCACCATAGCCTGGGCAATAAATGAGTAAACATGGTGGTGTCAGTAAATATGGATAATATACCACTAAGAAAGATAATGATCACATTGGCTCCAATAATGTTTTTTTGTTACATGGGTGTGGTTACCTACGTGTGGCATCTTAACAACTTTCCAACATATATTTTGTTACGGCAAATGATTATTTCCACAAGAGTCTTACTGTATATCATGCTAGCTGCCTCAGTGCTTAGAAATTGCTGTATGGTCCCTGAGTCACCAGGGCTTACAGCACATGTTGTAACCAAAGAAAGTTGCTCCTTGAGTCTTGTATTGTGTGTTCGGTTTTGAAATACTGCAAAATAACAATTTGAATTCTCCCAGAACTTACACACTGTCTAAAATTTGTTTTACAGTGTTACAAAAAAAAAGATGTGTGGATTCTTGAATGACAGAAGGTCATATACTTGGACATTCATTCGCTGTTATGTTTTGTTTTTGAGACCGCAATACTAAATTACCAGGATATTTTATTAAGTGTCCTGCTGTGTACCTGGTTTGGCAGCTTTCTGTCCAGCTCCACCTCCCGGGAAAAAGCCTCCTGGGCCTACTCCATATCCTCCATGTCCACCATAACCACCTTCATGAAGAGAAAAGGAGGGCAAGGAAGAGTAAAGGATTACTCCATTTGTTTCTATTGAGGGTTTTTTTAAGTGTAGGACTTCAAGTAAGACTTTTTTCCATCTTGGGCATGAAATACAGCCTTTTCATATACAGCGATACTTGGTGTTTGGGAGGGCTGAACAATCCACTCTTGGCACTGCAGTGAAACCAAGCCATGCAACCTAATGTTGCACATTTCATCTTTAGCAAACCCCACCCCGAACCCAAACCCCAGCTGCTGGCTTGAATATACATACCCAATCCAGCTCCCAGGCCACCAACACCCAGACCATACCCTGGAGGGAGAAAGAGAGGGACAGCCAGGGAGAAAGGAAGAGAAGAAGAAGGAGGTGGGTTAATTACTATATACCTTCATGTATTCAGAGAAACCATCATCTCTGGGATAAACTATACTGTGAACATGGTAAAAAACTACAGCCCAATTTTACCATTATGGTTTGACTACTACCCAGTATTACTACCTCTACTATGACTTCCACCTCAGGCATGTATGTAAGTAACCTGCTAACATCTATTTCAGCATCTTTCATATATTCGCTGCACCATTTCACTTTATCATCTCTTATTTCGCCTGTATATGTAATAGAACCCAATTTCCCCTCGGGGATTGGTAAAGTATTCTGATATAAGTCAATCCGTGTGTATATATCTGAAGATTGTTGTGTTGTGGTGTTGTTATTCTATGTTAAGTACACTGAGAGAGCCACGAAACCAGAGTCAAATTCCATGTATGTGCAAACCTACATGGCCAATAAACATGATTCTGATTCTGATTTTGATTCTGATTCTGATTATCTGAGTAATACCACTCTCAAATTATTTCAGTAAGGCAGCAATGTGGAAAATTAGTCATAATGTCATATAACAACTACTAAACCAGTATTATGGCCTACAAGGTCAGGAAATTTGAATACCAGTATCATCAACCTGTTGGCAGAATCTATTTTTTCGAGAGCTAAATAGTTATTCACACAGAGCATTTGTCAAAGATAAAGCCTTTTTAAAGCTATATCATCAGACTGCCATGTTATCTTTCCCACACAGGAGGTAAATTCTCTGAAAGCATGTATACATCTTTAATGGACAGCAATGAGTAAAGAAGTCTTTTTAACTTGCTGCTATATTGAATTTGGAGTACAAATGCAAAAGTTCTCTTTGATTGAAATACATGACTTGTGTTCCCAGTACCAAGAAATGCTACTGCATACATGAAGCATTCGGTAACGTACCACAACATACTACAGGTTACTTGTGTTTTTCTCCACATGCAGTCTTAGCATGCAGGGCAAAGAGCTGACTGAGCGCTGATAGAGATATAGCAGCAACAAGGGGCTGTGCATATGGTCATGCCATTTTCTTAACACTGGAGGGCGCACTTTAGTCGACCTGTGAGCAGAGCCAAGTCTGCTACAGCTAAAAACCTCAGCCACATTTGGCACGTCATCAGAATGTCCACAAGAAAGATCTCCTTCCCACGTGGAAGTTCACCATTAATAAAGTCATATTCCAGCTTGACTTTCTGACACAAATAGGGGAGGTTGGAGGGAGAGGGGGAGGGGGGATGTGGAGGGGAGGGGGGGGGACATATGAAACACTGCTCTCTTCCTGAGTCTTCCTCAAAATTCCTAATGTAAATGGTGCTGATTGAAATACATTTATGAAAGCAAGTCGAAATGAGGTTGGTGGGGCCAGCTGTGGCTGATAGCTCTATATAGGAGTTTCTAACAGGAGTGGATTGATTCATCCATTAATCCAGCTCTACATTACACCTAGAGATAGTATGTTATACAGCCAAGGGTCACAACTCTAAGCAATATATCTTAAAAATAAAGCAGTTAACTTTATTTTAGAGGCTAGTTCTACTCTGGGATTAGGACTCTTGTGGAAAGTATGGATTTTTTATTTTTATTTTTATAAAGTATATGATACAGACAAGCGAATTGGTGGTACTTTTCCAGCTATGTGTCCAGTTAATGAGTTCACTGAATAAATATTTGCACATAAATAAAATTGAAAGGAAACTGCTGCTTGTCCTCAGCACAGATCTAAACTGATCCAGGGGGTGATGCATACCCTTAGACAGCTTTAAACTTAGAAGCATGATTATCTATGAGGACACATCCATTACAAAGAAGAAAACGTAGGTAGAGTGTTAAATAAGAATGGGGTATAGTTAGATGTATAGTTGTTTGTTTCTTCTCCTGGATTGCTACCTTGCTGTGGTGGAGAACCTCGCATGTACCAATGATCCCAAGAGCTATGCCGTCTGGAGCATGGCTCCTGGTAGGGTCACCCAAGGTGGACAGGTCAAGGGGGAGGTTCCAGATGAAGCACGATCCAACAAAGACCTCAACGGCAGAACTGGCAGAAGACGTCTCCAGGTCACAACGGCAGTGATGGTGGATGAAGGCTGCAACAGAGGGTGGTCCCGAATCATCTTGGTTCTCCATGCCATTGGACTTTGGCCAACCCCCTGTCAAGGACCGTGTGGTGGCTGCAGGCGCATCAGCCACTCCATGTAAAAAGCTGTCACACACAGGTGTCCTCCCATTATGCGGCTCCAGGATCGGCCTCTACACCCACCTGAGGACCCAGAGGGACCCAGAGGGAGGACGGTCATATTCGACCACGAGTGACCGCTGATGATGATGATGATGATAGTTGTTTGTCTGATGTTGAAGATGCATAAATATTTTCATATTATGAAATAAGTTTATATGAAATTACTAAATATTTGTAGTGACTCAGTCAGATGTCTGCACCACTGCAGTTATTCAGGTAGGTTCATTTCAAAGCTTTATTCCATTTCTGGGCATCAGCACATTTTTTGATGTTTTGGATTTAAGTTTATTACTTTTAAATGTGATATACAGCAACGATTTACACATATCATGGCCAAAATCCATCCATCCATTATCCAAACCGCTTATCCTGCTCTCAAGAGTCGCGGGATGCAGCAGTCATTGGGCGGCAGGTGGGGGAGACACCCAGGACAGGCCGCCAGGCCATCACAGGGACAAAATTATAATAATTTTTTTTTAAATGGTTTAATAAATTAAGGTTGACCTTGCAATAAGGAATTGCTGTTTATAATTAGCTCTGATAATCCCGAAAATGTTAAAATGTTTTTAAATCTGCCTGGGAACAAATATAAAATAGCTGTCTGAAAGGCTGGAAGTTAAGTGAGGGTCTGACTGCGTTGACCCTATGTGATGTGTTGACCTTGTAAGAGTATGTTTTCTGATAAGGATGAGTAAGGTAAGATAAGGGGGACAACTTTTCTAGTTCGCCTGATATCCCTTTCTCTTCATAGTTGAGGAAGAAGTAAAGAAGAAGAAAATGATGATGAAGATGATGGTGGGACTGCTTTGTTCCTTGTAAGGAAGTTTTCTCTCTATGCGGAGGTCTGAGTGCAGGCTCAGCAATTGCAGATAACAGATCAGAGGGGCTGATCCCTGCTGCTCCTGGATCTTCCCTCGTTTTGCAGAAAGAACTTGTATCTAAACAGATATGGGGAGGTAGTTATGTGTCATGATCAAAGTGATACATACTTATTTTGAACATCTACACCCTATACAGCAAGCCCTGACACACTTAACTTTTTCGTTTGGAGCTGCACCTCCTCCAGAGAGATGCATTAGGAAATACCTTGGTGACTAATGTGATGCATTGTAGAGTAATCAATGCCCTTCATGCGAGCAGGTGTTGCTAAAATAAGTAAAGGTCACTAAGAGCCTATCCTGCCAGAAAATGTGTTTTCATCAGTAGCTGTCAGCTTGAAGCTCTAGTGTGAAAACAACTGAGCATGGGAAACAGGATCATGAGGGAAGAATGAGGAGAGAGAGTAAGTAATGCTGAAGAGGCAGAAGAATGCAACGGGAGAGGGGGGGGTTTCATGCCCCAGTCAAAACAAATGTGGGCACTGCCATTGCCAAAGTTTTGGCAAAGCAGCTGTACAGGAGATGTGAGCTCATATGCTTGGGTAAAGGTCCTCGCCATAATCCATCTGCCTTGAAGCATTCAGCCTGATCCGAGTCGACTGCTCAACCAAATCCTCAAACACCTCAAAGTGATAAAAGCAGCAGTGACTTTTAAAATAAATCAATTTAAGTCAGGGTTTTTCCTTTCTCACTGTTTCTGGCAATGACATAAGGAATGTGTCGCATTAGACAGGGACAGATTCTCTGTGTCACAGCCAAAACCATCATCTGCTGTGTGCACCCTAGGATTTTGTATATATATATAGATAAGGATATTGGAATTGACAGGAAACTTAAAAGAAAATGCTATTTAAAAGATATATGGGACATGGCTAAACCCCTCAACCTCTAATGAATGGCAAATCTTGCTCCAAAGGTTGTTTTTTTAACTGGAAGAGTTCAAGTCTATTTTCACTGGAAAGACTGAAGATGGTGGAATGTCTCTCTGGCAGCTCGCTGTTTGCGAGATGAATGCGGGCCAGTCTGAGGTGTGTGCTAGGAATGTATGTGTGTGAGAGACTGTAGACTGGCGGCATTGTGGATACATTTGGTTATCCATCCATCATATAGGCCCACCTGTGCTCACACGTGCATGACTAGCTGTGGCTCAGGCAGTCTAAGACATGTTCAGGGTCAACCACCAGCTGCCATACTAAGCTCAACCCTCTGAACTGAGACAGGGAGACGAGATGCAGACACCAAGAAGTCTGTCCGAGACGGTGCCACATGTGTGTGTGTATGTGGGGGGGGGGGGTGAGAGATAGAGAGACAATGAGTTTGGCTAGACACTGACATAATGTTATAAGAAGGAAGAGAGGAAAATTGCTACAGGTCCATATTTTCCCTGGTGCTATCATCGCTAGACGGTGGGTCAATAAAAAGACCAATGAAGTACACTATACTGTAGGTCATTTGTCAGAGTCGAAGCCAGAGGACAAACTAACATACCCTGGACCTTTGCTGGTTTGGCATCCCTCCATGGATTGTCCAATGAAGGTATGAAGGAAAGAGGCTGGTACAAAAGTCCTCTGTTTTAGTCATATTTACCCCAGCTTGTGAGCTAAAACAAGTATGCCATTGTTTGAGTACTCTTATTACAACATGCCAGCTCCAACAAACAGATCTGTCTTAGCTCACACATTCGTTTTTGTAAGTCCACACTGATGTTGTTTGTTGTAGCGAACCACACACTTGGAAAACTGCACCCTGACCTCAAGAGCAAATCATCACTTTTTTTTTTCTTTTTGTAGTGCTCCCAGTATTTAGCCAATGCTATTACTGTTTACAGACGTGTTGGAAGATTTTTGCATGCCAATATAGTGGCTGCCTTCCTTGGTGACCTCCTTGTCACAGTAGAAGGCCTGGGGGATTAATGGAAACACCAAAGGGCTTGGGCCAAATGAACACTGCAGAAGGTCTAATGCTCTGAAAGCAAGAGAGAAGGCATGGCAAACCAACAATACAAAATAGAGAAATCTGGGGCTAACAAATTGCAAGATAACCAGTGCCACACTATAATGCATCACAGTTTCCCTCAATTTACAATTTTACAGCGTGTGACAGGGAGGCAACTAGGTTTATACATTTTCCATTCAAAAAAGTAAATATGTTTTCACAGCTGTGCAGTAAGAAGTGCACCTGAAGGTTGGCGAGGTAATGTGAGGTCCAGCACTGTAGCAATGAAGAATATGGCATTGTAAACAGTGGTGATCCAACTGTTGTAGTTACATTGAGAGTGATGTCAGTTTGGGTCGAGGCATAAATGCCGGGCTGGACCTACTCTGACAAAGAAGCAGTCTTCTCCTCAGAGAAATAAAAATGTGATGAAGGACAAACTGGACCAGCATGCAGTATTCATTGCCCACTAGGCATCTGCATTTACACTGAAGACTGACATTGGGCTGTAACCGGCCCAGACAATGTGGTTAGTCTTTTTTCACTCACGAGACATGTTCTCAATCTTAGTTCCAGTACAAGACATGGATATAAGCCAGTGTGAAAAGGAGGATCTGGTTTCAATCTCATCTCCGAAACATCTTGCTTGCTCTCCACTGGGGTTAGGTAAGGTAATCTCTTGTTTCAGAACCAGAAGAATACAAGACACATTAATCAAAACATGATTTCCATCTCTCTTTTTCCTTCACTTTTTCTCCATTCCACATGACTGTCCTTCATTTCTTTCTTTTTCCTTTCTCTCCTTCTTTCTTTCTTTCTTTCTTCCTTTTTTCCTTTCTTTCTTTCTTCCTTTCTCAGTCCCTCTCACTTTCTCTCTAGTCAATGACACAGGGACTGTGGGCATCAGAGCGGCAGCATTAAAAGCAGCAGTCAGAGGAAGCCAAACGTAAGGAGGGAGAGATAGATCTACTTTCTCCAATCCCTCTCCTCCCCTTTTCTCCCTCTTTCTACCTTTCTTCTTTCTTTGTGAACCAGCCAGTGCTGGCGAAGGGTTTAAATTTAGGGGAGCAAAGAATTCCATGGCAGAGTTCCACCACAACCGACAGCAAACACCCGGAAAGCAGACCTCAAAGTTGGATCGTGGAAATGTCCAGGATATTTATGAGACTCATTTTTCTCAGTCTTATTTGATCTTTTAGTTATTCATCCAGGGAAGCTGACTTAGTATTCTTTTCTCTCAAGCGAAGGCATGGGTGGGTTGTTGGAGGAGGCGAGAGGGTTACAAACCCAGTCTTTTCTTCAAATCTGTCCCAAGTGTTGGAAACCAAAGTCAAAGTACTAAAATGACAAAGGTGCTATATTACACAGTCAGAGAAGATTGCCGAGTCTCAAGAGTCTCCAGCTAAACTGAAGTCACACTGGGCTCATAAACTGTTCAGCGTGTGCTGAGATGAAGTATATTTGGAAGAGGTATGGAGATGTGTAATCGTGTGATGACATGCTCCTGCGAAGGCAAAATGTTGACCTCTCATGATAGGTCAAAACACGTTGCAATGCTCGATCCTGTATCAAATTTTATTTGTAACGTGATGGAAAACTCACATGATAACTCGAAACTTGAAAGGCCCTTTGGTCTCTGGAGACTCTGCACTGGTTATGATAGACAGGTAGATTCTGTTCTTCAGCTGTGGTCTCACATAAATCCGCACTTTAAAGGCCAAGCCCATCATCATTATGTCCTTCACTTTCATGATGCCAGATTTTTATCAGTAACAAATTATCACATTGTGGCAGTTTCAAATTGTTTGGATAAATTGCATTCTTATGAGGTAATGCAAGACAAGGTGGATGAAAGCAAAGCAATGCGAGCTGCTGCAGTGATTCCAGATCGCGTGAGACAATTGGACACACTGAATTTCCCCTGGCTTCCCCTTTCTCCTCCCCCCTCTCCTGTGACCCTTCCCCGGCTCCACACTTCCAGGTCCTCTGAGCTGTCACTCAAAAGGCATCCTGCTATAAGAAGCAGATCTAGCCACATCCTGGACTAATTAAGCATTTGCAAACTCACACCAACACACACAAACCTGCTCTCTCCCTGGCTGGTGTCAGACATCCAACCTCGGAGGCAAGCCTTTTATTGTTTTCCCTCTCCTTTTCCATGGAATTACTGACACTATCAACGACAGGTCCCTAAACCATGGTCCTTGTCGTTGCCAGAATATCTGAAGCGCCAAACTAACAAAACCCTACGGACAAACATGGAAAAGTTGTGAAATTCAGTTATTCTCTTGGCGTTTCGCTCTGATTCCAGGTCAAATTGGCAGCAGCTCTAATGTAGGCCAGGTTGGTCATTTTTTCCTGTTCTTTGGGATACACTGCATTATTCTCACAGATTAGAAAGATTATTTTTCCTAGTTCTGTGTTGCTTCTGGTACTCATATTGGTGTAAAGGCTGTGGCTGACCCCCTGTATCACATATTAAGCCCACACCGACGCATACATTTTGCCAAATGTACACTTTGAAGGGGTGAGCAGCTCTTATAAATGGCTCTGATACAAAGGCAACTATAAAATGAGCCATTACACCTATTTGTATTACAGCAATGCAACCATGCAAAAGTGGGTTACCCTGCCCAGTAATGTTTATGGGTATCTGCCCTCTATAGCCCCAGTTACTCTACTCATAGCCCCTCATCACAGCACAGCTCCATCTACATCAGGATATGCCTTGTTACACATGCATCTGAGGAAACGACCTTACTGCAGGCATTGATTCAAATTGTGCTCATTCATACACATGGGTCATGGTATGTCCATTATCTTTGTGATGATGTCATTGTTTGTGGCCCAACTCACTCGAAGCAGACCACACCATGCTAACAGCTTTCATGAAGACCACACACCACTGACTCTCTGCGTGGATGAAAGGTTCTGTTGAATTACTTTTTTTATCCTCCCTCAAAGGAATGCCACAGTGGGTCTGCCAACACTCAGCCCTTCAATATGTCTGAGGAATATCCCTAAACCTACTGCTCATGGATTGGTACACGTATACCGTGCACACAGGTAGGCAGGCATTCATACAGGCAGACAGGACAGCACACACACACACACACACACACACTCCAAGACATTGTGTATATGCATTCCTATACAAAAAACACATGAACATACAGTAAACACATGATTTTCTAACCAAATCCTAGGATCCACACACACACACACACACACACACACACACACACACACACACACACACACACACACACACTAATATTTGACCATTATTTATTATGTCTTGACAAGAGAAGTGGTGCAAATCATTCACAGGGGGGAGAAAAACAGTCAATAAAAAAGCCAGTGGCCATGGTATGTAATGTTGGCCAAGCATGTTCCCTCTTCCAGATGGTCAACATATGCATCTGAATGCCTATCCACTGAATACTTTTCTGACAAGTCAGGGTTGAGCAAAGAGTCTAGCATTAGACAGGTCAGCTCTCCTCCTATCATGCGCATCAA
The DNA here is from genome assembly GCF_029633865.1 of Lampris incognitus. Classification (NCBI taxonomy): domain Eukaryota; kingdom Metazoa; phylum Chordata; class Actinopteri; order Lampriformes; family Lampridae; genus Lampris; species Lampris incognitus. The sequence goes on along the minus strand of NC_079217.1, from coordinate 27,018,803 downwards.
CACAACAAGGTTAGGTTCACTGAGTCAGCCACAAAGGCATTTTCCAAGTTCCTCCATCATTACAGCACACTATGATCAGAGTGTAGCCATCTGTGACATCTTACTAGTATTGTAAACACATGGGACGTCTTCCACAGGGGGACGTCACAGGAATGGTTAAGTTGAGTCTGTTCCTTTGACTGTAGAAATACTGTTTAATAAATTGCATATCAAGATATTGAGAAAAGATTGGGGGCATCCAGGTGGCATGGTGGTCTATTCCATTGCCTACCAACACGGTGATTGCTGGTTTGAATCCACGTGTTACAGCTTGGTTGGGCGTCCCTACAGACACAATTGGCCGTGTTTGCGGGTGGGAAGTTGGATGTGGGTGTGTATCCTCGTCGCTGCACTAGTGCCTCCTCTGGTCAGTCAGGGTGCCTGTTCGGGGAAGGAACTGGGGGGAATAGCGTGATCCTCCCACATGCTACGTCCCCCTGGCAAAACTCCTCACTGTCATTCTCTGTCATGACTCTTCTCTGTCAAATAGAAGCTTTTCTGTCCATATAGACCAATTCTCTTCAGCTGCGGCCCTACTTAACTGTGGGGTCCCTCAAGGCTCCATTTTGGGCCCCATTCCCTTATTATTGTATATGCTGCCCTTGAGGTCCATTTTTAAAAAACATAATATGTCTTTTCATTATTTTGCTGATGATTTGCAAATCTATCTACCTGTAAAAACAAACAACAGAGATTCTATACAGGCTTTGCTGAGTTGTTTAAAGGATGTCAAAACATGGATGGAGTTAAACTTCCTGAAACTAAATCAAAATAAGACTGAAATAATTGTATATGGACAACCTGATCTTCTGGATGGTTATGATAGCACTCTTTGCCTTTTAGCTTCCCACAGTCGCTCTTCTGTTAGGAATCTTGTTGTGATTTTTGACTGCTCTTTTAACTTTGATAAACAAATAAGCTGTCACCAAAACAAATTTTTTTCAATTACGGCTTCTTGGAAAAGTAAAGGCCTATCTCCCTGCAAATTCTCTTGAAAGGGTAATTCATGCATTTATTACCTCTCGTTTGGATTATTGTAATTAATTGTATGTTGGTGTAGCTCAGTCGTCGCTTCGTCGCCTGCAGCTTGTACAAAATGCAACTGCTCGCCTTCTGACAGGAAAGAAATGACGTGATCACATAAAGCCTGTACTGGCATCCCTTCATTGGCTTCCTGTCTGTTTTAGGATCCAGTTTAGGATTTTATTACTTGTTTTTAAGTCTTTAAATTGGCTGGCACCACCTTATTTATCTGAGCTAATAAATCATCATACACCAGTCAGAGCACTCAGGCTGACAAACCAGATGCTCTTACATGTTCCGAGATCCAGGCTGAAGAATAGGGGTGACAGAGCCTTTATAGTGGCTGCCCCTGATCTCTGGAACAATCTACCAGTACACATAAGATCTGCTCAGACCCTAGAGACTTTGTTAAAGACCTACCTCTTCTCGCAAGAAAGCAATTAAAGTTGAGCTTGATACCATGATTTTATTGTGCAAATATGCCTTTACTCTTATGTTTATTCTTTTTTATTATGTTTTCTTTACATATATTTTTATATTCATATGTGTCACTTATCTTATATTGTATTTTAAGCTTGTGCAGCACTTTGGTTCAACTGTGGTTGTTTTAAATGTGCTATATGAATAAACTTGACTCGACTTGTCAGGTGAAAAGAAGCGGCTGGCAACTCCACATGTATCAGAGGAGGCATGTGGTAGTCTGCAGCCCTTCCCGGATCGGCAGAGGGGGTGGAGCAGTGACCGGGACAGCTTGGAAGAGTGGGGAAATTGGCAAAGTACAATTGGGGAGAAAAAGGAGGAAACCCTCCCCCCCAAAAAAAGGTATTGAGAAAAGATGAGAAAGAGAGGTAGCACATGGACCTGCAGAGAGAGTCACGACCTCATATGACCACGATGCATCTCACACAGACGGTAAAGCAAATACGCCTGTAGTTAAAATCATTTCTATTTTGCATAAATTATCAATCTTCAATATTATCTGAAGCATCTCTTGCATCTCTTTTTTTGTGTGGATTTTTCACCCTTTTTCTCCCCAGTTGTATCCGCGCCAATACCCCACGCTTCCGAGCCATCCCGGTCGCTGCCCAACCCCCTCTGCTGAGCCAGGGAGGGCTGCTGACTACCACATGTCTCCTCCGATATATGTGGAGTCGCCAGCCGCTTCTTTTCACCTGACACTCAGGAGTTTCACCAGGGGGACTTAGCGTGTGGGAGGATCACGCTATTCCCTCCAGTCCCCCCCCCCCAAACAGGCACCCTGACCGACAGCAAAAAGGACACACACCCACATCTGGCTTCCCACTTGCTGACACGGCCAATTGTATCTGTAGGGATGCCTGACCAAGCTGGAGGTAACACGAGTATTCGACCCGGCGATCCCCGTGTTGGTAGGCAACAGAATAGACCCCTACGCTAACTGGACGCCCCACATTGGGCAGGCTTATAAATAATTCCACTAATCAACCTATCAATCTATCGTCTTTTTTTTTCATTATCTCCTACTCCAGTTATCTAGCCCAGAGTATATATTCTTCAAATAAAAAAAAAAGTATTAATCCATGGTAAATGCAAGCCTTCAACTGTTCCATCATCTCGACACACATCACTGCCAGACTTACTCACATTGAGCAACTAATCAAACAAAGACCCTCTGACCTCTGAGGCCTTTTGGTTTAATGCTAACAATGATTGTATAAAAGCTGCTTCATGGGCGACTCAGTCTTCATGGACACTTAGGGAAATAGGATCAGAGCGATTTCTCCATCCCTATACAAACACTTAGGCTGTGCTGCCAGATGGACATGGGGAGCACTCCTCACTCCAAACCTACTGGCAGATGGAGCAGGGGAGAGGCTGACGGCGCCCGCCAGCGGATGGCTCATCAACCCACACAGAGAATATTAAAAACTGATGAAAATCAGTGTGAACAAGGTCACTTAGAGCGACTGCGCAAACATGACTGAGAACCGGCCGCCACAGCATGGGAAGCTGTGGTTGAGCGATAGTGAAAATATTGCTGTGCCGCAGGAAAGAAAAATAGGGTCGCTAACCACATTTTGTGGCTTGCGTGACTGATTTAACAACATAAAGCAACTAAAGAGCCTCTTATCTTATCTTATCTAGCTCTAGCTCTTATCTTCCTAGACTAAAAAAGGTTGATAACTCTTAGTGTGGCACTCATCTGGGGAATTCATGAGATAGCTGAATAAACTTTTTACTGATGATAAATGTTAAGCGACAATTCCAATGACAATAAACAAAATTTGTATTAGGTTATAAGCATGTGCATGTGATGTGTGCGTGTGCGCGTGTGTGTGCGTTTAATGTGGTGGTGAGCAGTGCTGATTTGGGCTCTCTAAATATGAGATATTTTCCACTGCAGCCTCCAGTTTGGGCTTCAGTGATTCAAAGCCTTACCCTGGGCTTGAACATTAGACGAACTGAGAGGAGAGGGGGAGAGAGGGATTGGATGGATTAGTAAAGGGAAAAAGGCCTTGTCAGATACTGTAGCCTCTAATGTCTGAATGAGAAACTCATGATTTATAGTGTGTGTATTGTTGGTTTAATAAGTGGGGGGCAATGTGTCTCAAAGTCAATAGTAGGTGTCATGTGCATACATGTATGCATCTTGTAGTGTATATAGCCAACTTGTACTGGTTGTGTATATATATAGTATATATATATGCAAAGATACATGATTGTAAACGTACCGTATTTGCATTTATACATCCACATATTGCTATGCACATTCACATGTTTCCCGGTCTTTGACAGCTCAGCGGACAGGTCTGAGCTGCAGTAATGAAATGCACATGTGCTCCAGGAGACAAATCACTCCCAGCTCATCTTCTTTTGGCTAACCACCCTCATCCTTGCCCCAGTCTATTTGTCTTCATCTCTCTCCGAGCAAGCTCTGCAAGTGTGTGTGTGTGTATGTGAGTGTTGTCAGTGTGTGTGTTTTTGTGAGTGTTTACACCAGCCTAGATATATGTATGGCTGGTGTTAGTTTTCCTTTCCGTCCTCCTCCTCTTGACCCTCTGCTCAGTTCTCCATTCCATCTTTCCCTTTCTTTGCCTTTCCTTCTTTCCCCTCTTCCTGTTGTGAAGTTTGCATTACACTCAGCATCCCCTCAAAGAAATATCATGCTATAAACCAGAAGGCCAGAAGATAAACCAGAAAGTCTCAAGGCATATCGGTGGGATGTGCTTTCTAAAACCTGGGATGTTTCACATACAGGCTAACACGCAAAATGTTTTAAATTAACATATAATCAGAAGAATATGGTCTTGCTGTAGTGATATACCCGATATTGGCTCATAGTATAAATGAGCAACATTCCCACGCACTGGCATGAAATAAGGAACAGAGTCTAAAAGTCATTTCAAGAGTTTCTTAGTGAAAGGATGTTCTTTTGTAGATAAAGACATCATTTGGTAATAATCTCTTGGGACTCATCGTTGCCAGACATAGTTGTTCAAAAAGTTGACCTGTTTATCATGGCTTTAAGGCTTATCATGGCTATATGAACTGATTCAACTTTCTGTGATTTCCTTACCTGGATTATTGAGCATGCATAAAGTTATTTCACACATCTACTGTAATGTACCTGTGACCTATGCATGGAAATTAGTGATCTCTAAGTCAGGCTCTCTGTTTACATCACATTCAAAGCTCCCGACTTTCACTTCCAAATCCCTTAACCAATTACTCATCCTGTCTTGTCTTTCACATCATTCATTATTAGTATCTGATGTGAACCTAGTAATAGTCAATATTAGGACAGTAAGGCACCATGCTCATTTTCTTCTAACCTCAGCGACATAAGTCTGGAGCACCGGTGTGAAATAAATATATCTCACTAGGGCTGGGCGACATATCGAATATTTAAGATATATTTGCAAAGATTTTGATGAAGGCATAAAAGTAGCCAACATCGTGAATGTCGCAGGGATCACAATGCACTTTTTATGTGGCCAATTGAGTTTCCTGAAGACGGGGCCAGCTGCAGCAGTCTCACAACCCCTTCTTGTCACGAGTATGAGAGAGGTGGTACAGTACTAATCTCACGTGGCCAGACCTCTGTCTCATCAATAACAATGCCACGTAGCATTGTTAGTCATAACGCGTTTACTTCCAGGTTTGCAAATAACAATGCTACCCAAATAAAAGTGTGAATGACAACACAATGCAGTCTGCTGGAAAACCAGGAAGCAAGTTTTCATATGTTTTCATGATGACAGATTGCCCACCAGTGATACTACTGGTGGACACAATTTTAGCTACATTTTGGTTTTATGGCTGTTAGCGAGACAGAGAGTGAGAGAGCGAGAGAGAGAGAGAATTTTTTCCTGGATCCCCCCCCCTTTGTATCCCCAATTGTATTGCTCTACCCCCTCTGCCAATCCGGGGAGGGCTGCAGACTACCACATGCCTCCTCCAATACACGTGGAGTCGCCAGCTGCTTCTTTTCACCTGACAGTGAGGAGTTTCGCCAGGGGAACTTAGAGCGTGTGAGGATCACGCTATCCCCCCCCCAGTTCTCCCTTGAACAGGCATCCTGACGGACCAGAGGAGGCACTAGTGCAGTGACCAGGACACATACCCACATCCAGCTTCCCACCCGCAGACACGACCAATTGTGTCTGTAGGGACGCCCGACCAAGCCGGAGGTAACACCAGTGATCGCCGTGTTGGTAGACAACAGAATAGACTGCCATGCCACCCAGGCGCCCCGAGAGAGAGAACATTGAAAATCGTGACTGTTTGGTTGATACGATTCACCAATTCCTACTTTCTTTGCTCAGGAAGTGCTTCCAAAACTTTACATTCACGTTCAAGAACAACAGTCAGAAAAGTATTTTTGTAGGTCATTTAGCCAGGATGCATTATGATTATCTATTTACTTCCAAGTTTGCATACCTTCTTGCGTATCTTTTTTTTAGCAACATCACCCAGCCCTATATCCTAGACAAATCCCTTCACAACCAAAAACAGACCATTATTTTACGAGGATCAATTTACAGCAACAGCTTAAACAGTAACCTTTATGTTTCTTGTTACACAGCCTCTGCACCAAGGGCTAAGCAACAAAAGGCTAGGCGACAAAAGACTATACAAGTTTGGCAAAAGAACTACATCTGACAATTGAATCCAACTTTGTTTGAGGAAAAGCGGGAGCAGAAAGTAGCCACCTGCTGTTCAGAGAGGAAATGTTCCTTTTTTGCAGCTCTCAGTGTCTTGTCAGAGCTGGATGCTGACAGGATTCACAATTAGTGTAGCAATTACAAGGTCTGGCACAAACTACACTTGGATTCACTGTAGTCACTCCACTTAGATCACCAGCTGCTGTCTCTGTTACAGGCCAGGCAAGTGTACATCTGTGGATTGCTCACCCCTGCTTCAGAATGAAAACTGAGTATCTGGCTGTGTGCATATGTGTGCATGTGCGTGTGCGTGTGTGTGCGTGTGTGTGTGTGGTGGGGTGGTGCGGTGGGGTGGCACAAATTTAATGATCCTGCAGGAAACAACCAAGTTTGCACATCTGTTTAGCAATAACATTCCCCTTAGATCTGGTATGTCATCTGCACATCAAGGACACAGACTAAATTATGCAAGGGACTGGACTCAGCTTGCTATAGTGTGAAGCCTCTCTTCTGGTGAAATACTGAAGTACAGTCGACATACAGTAGGTTTTCATAGTAATGGAAACTTCATACTTATGTCTATGAAGAGAGCGACTTGTTCATCCACAGGGTAAACAAAACTGCACTTGGATTCCAAAACTGGATTGCCTCAGCCAAGATCCAGCTGATGGAATGGAAGTCTTTCATCAAAAAAGTTATTTTAATGGAAGTCCCAGACAGGCAAAGAATGAATCCAATTACAGCCGTGAAGGAGAAAATATTATCACCCTTTTTTGGGACTACTGGTCTCTCCTTCTTTCATAAGGTCACGCTACCTTAGCTGATCCTGAACTGTTCATTAAGCCTGGCATTAGAAGTTTTGTTTCTTCAATACTAACCTGGAAGTGTTAGAGTGCACTAATTCATTCAGTTACAGGACCCACATTGCCCTCCTTTCAACGGTACCGGATGCTGTTTCAACAGTGTCGGCTTCCTTTTTTCCACCTAATCTAATTTCTGCCATGGAGGCCTGGCGATAGAGAAGGAGAACTCGAGTACATACAAAGCCTGGGCATTACTTCCCAAGAAATGCTCTGCTGGCCCCAGCCAAAATCAACTTCCACTTAATATCAGCTATTAAGTCATTTGCACCAAACAGATCTCTTGCAAACCAGTGACTTGTTAGAGAGAGGGTAGTTGCGGGGACTGCTTTAAGAGAAACCTACTGCAATCTGCTCAACATCTTATCAGGACTATTGGACGAATACTTGGTTCCTTATCTTTCCCAGCACATAGAGGTAGACCCAGATTAAATCAGCATTGCTAATGGAAATTAAAGGATGGCTAAACATTGCTAATGCACCAATGCAGTGCACACTGAAATAGAGCAAAGAAAATATTTACAGTACAGTATCGGGCAGAAGGGATGTGGTGAATTTCAACAAAAAGGTTTCCAGATATTGTAAGAGCTTAACATTGCAATAACACTAATCAGTTCATTGGCACCATTGTTTGGCAGATGATGATGGGAGTTTGAACTCTGCCAATCATCACTCCCTAATACAA